>NC_090937.1:130213678-130423678 GCF_040938575.1 Ambystoma mexicanum
TGTCTAGCTACACATTTATACATCAAGAACTCTGGATCAGTAACACAGTGTCAATCATATTGGAACGTTTGATCCTACACTATTTTAGGTCAGATAGTAGGAAGCTTTCAGTGATAGTATAATAATCTTGTTATCATGTGCATTCCAAGATGGCACCACGCATAGGAAGGGATTGCATCAAGGCTTGGTGGGAGTCAGGCATGAGAAGAGGTGCTAAATGTGGTATGTTTGTGTTTTTGGTTGTAAATGTTGCACATTTTGACGAAGTCCAAGAACAGGTGAAACACGTTAGTCTGTTTTGTTTGTGCTTACAATTAAAAGCTGATTACTCTTAAAACTGGGAACTGGAGAGCCTGTCTAATTTGTGGAGTGCTGCCATGTGTTAAGCAGGGTTCACCCTGCTGTGGCTTCATTCATTTAGACGAGGACATGCCGGGCCTGTTTGGCAGGCACCAGTACCCGGTGTAAACAATTGTATTTCTTACTTTGCTCATTTCTGCTCATGAAAGTCAATGAGGGACCTCCTGAAAACCTGTCAGCTTTCTGGCCCTTGAGACCTGCAGTTGGACAGCCCTGGTTTATGTGTTAACTTAAGCAACTGATGATAATGAGCAGCAGTTGTGGTGGTGGGACATTCAAACCCTAAATAGGACCAGGAATGAGCCAAAACTCTTACCGTGGTGTCAAAGCCAGACGACCATAATCAGACACACTGCAGCAGGAAACTGACTCAGTCCACTTCTACAGATATCTGAAACTGTAGGAATCTGTGTGAGTGGGATTTGGGACTTGAGCAATGGTTCCTTGTTCCCTGTGCCATGCCCGATTTAGTGACACACCCTGCAGTTTGAACCTGTTTTTAGTCTTTTCTGGCATGAACCATTCTGTACTGTTCTGCAGAGGTTGGACTTGTCTGTGTCTCAAGTGAACTGCCTCTGGTGCTAAGGGGAATCTTACAATAAAGGTTTGTTGAGGAACCAGACCCAGTTTTTGAATTCTTCAAATAGGCATTTTCTGACTTGAATTTCAAGGCATCCATTTTGTATGCATGTATGCATGTGGGATTTTAAAGCATGAACACAACTGTGAAGTGACAGAGTGTCGTAGCTAGGGGATGAGCAGAAGAGCGTTTAAGGGTTTGGTAGGGGGGATAGCCTATTTGAGTCCAGTGAGGAGTGCAAAGGGGCAGAAGTAAGGGTGAGTGGAGTGATAAGCGATAGGCCGGATGTCCTGGAAATGTAGGGTCTTTTGGTTCTTCCTGCTCGGTGTGATGGAAGGGGCCAGCATGACTAACATTGGCAACTCATTCCAGGGACGGATTATGGAAGAGGAAAATACTTTCTCAAACTGTTTCCCTCTTGTGGTTATTTGTTTCTAGTCCGGCGATGGTTAAGCTTCTGGTGTTGGTTCGTTAAGAGTATTATGAAGCAAGGATACTTTCTTTGTTTTTCATTAAGTTCACAGGCCTGTGTATGCCTCAGTGAGTCAATATTCGCATCCTCCTTGTTGCCATGAAATGTACTTAAAATGATGGAATCCAATATAACCTGACAGCGTGGTTTTACACCAGGGTTCCGTGTGAATTCTGGCAGGGGATGTGTTATGGCTGTATTTGCCAAACATATGTGCAAACATTTGCCATTACAGCCAGCACAGGGCTGCACAAACTTCCTAGCATTAGTGGGGTAAATGCTGCATGAAGCTTTCCTTTGGGATAATAATGCTTTTGAGACACTCCAGATAGAGCCGTGTATAAGAAGTATAGAATTACCACCAGGATATCATCCTTTTGCATTTGACAGAAAAGAAACAAAACAAGATGGGCATGTCCTTGACCGACCCGACTTCTCACTGAATCATCCCAAACGTGGCACTGGCATACACATAATTCCTAATTTTAAATTCAAAAGGGCTTAAAACGTGAACAATAGGGTCAAATGCCTAAACCCAGCCCCATCCCATTGATCTACACCTGTGTCTTGTTTATCCATCTTCCCCAGATGTTTTCCTGTTTGGAGAGCTAGCCCAGTGTTAATACACTCATTGTTCAAATGTCCATACCAGACTGCCACTCTGTAACTGATGGCATCCCCATCACTCCCCGTTTTGCTGCTATATCCCTCTATGCATTCACCAGAGCTGTCATCAGAAACAGAGGGTCTCATCCGTTATATTCTAGCTCCAGGTTCATCTGATGAGGAACCCATCAGAGCCCCCCTAAGATCTGAAGAACCCATCACAGCCCCCCTAAGATCTGAATAACCCATGAGAGCCCCCCTAAGATCTCAAGAACCTATTACAGCCCCCCTAGGATCTCAAGAACCCATCACAGCCCCCCTAAGAGCTGGAGAATCCATCACAGCCCCTCTAAGATCTGGAGAACCCATCACAGCCCCCCTAAGATCTGGAGAACCCATCACAGCACCCTAAGATCTGAAGAACTATCACAGCCCACCTAAGATCTGAATAACCCATGAGAACCCCCTAAGATCTCAAGAACTTATTACAGCCCCCCTAGGATCAGAAGAACCCATCACAGCCCCACTAAGATCTGGAGAACCCATCACAGCCCTTCTAAGATCTGGAGAACCCATCACGCCCCCCTAAGATCTTGAGAACCCTTCACAGCACCCTAAGATCTGGTGAACACATCACAGCCCCCCTTAGCACCTCTAAGCTCTGAAGAACGCATCACAGCCCCCTAAGATCTTATGATACCATTTTCTATTTTTAAACACATTCACTTCTAAATAGATCTTACAGCATGCTGATATGTGGGCTTATCAGGCAGACGAATGGGGTTTTGGTGAGGCAATTTGGGAACTTATTAAAAGAATGGCAGTGCATTAAAAATGAGTCAGGAACAGTATTACCACCACTTTTACCACACTGTAATATTTTGAGTTTGAAGGAAAAGTAGGGGAAATCCTCCGTCACTTGGCTTGGGGTATTTCCTCTACTTTGCATCCAGAAAACTGAGGAAATATCAACAGCAGTAATTCCTCTAAATTTCAATGCAGTCAAATGGGCCTCCATAACGGGGAGCAACAAATAATCCCAATCTAGAGGATTTATCTCCAGTTCTGTAGCAGTAATCAGATGGGAATGGTATTGTAGTTTGGCAGAAATCCACCAAACTCATGACGAGGCCCTTAGTTTGGTGCTCCCTTCGAATGTTCTGACGCCAAGCAAATACCCAGACCCGGGTATTTAAACTTCAGCAACTTGACCAAATAAATAGCAAAGTAACGATAGAAAGAGCTTATTTACACACATCATGAGATATTCATGCATGTTGTCATCAGAATACCCTACTAATTTATGCAGAAATGAATTGGCAGTTACCATCCTTACCTTAAACACTAGCTCTCCCATCAGTCCATTCCAGGTCCCGTCCTCCTGGGCGCTTCCGTATTTGTGATCTGGTGCGATGTAGATTTCATACTTGAACCCCAAATAATTGGATAAGGCATCTAAGACATCGATGGAGAAGCCCTGATATTTCTTTGGTTTTCCCAGGACGTTTTCCGAAACCATCACAAATGGCTCCTCCTGGATGGGGAAGAAAGAAAGGCCCAATGAGGCCCACATGCCATGGTGCTGGAATTGGTCATAATGAAAGCAGACATAACATAGGTCATACTGAACCGTTTACAAAGTGGAAGAAACGTACCATCATGGTACCACAGTATGGAAATCATAATGCTTAAAGAGACAGGTCAGTAGGCACACATTCCAGATGTTCTCATCGAATGAAAACATAGATATTGATGGTAGGTAGTAGCTGCCATGCCCATCTATTTTTCCAAAGAAGCTCTCTAAGAACTTAGACTGAAGTCAACCCTCTTTTTGTGTTTAAACTCTGGAAGCCCTCTGCTGTCTGTCTCAGGTATTTTCTAAATCCACTACAATGATGCCCATTTTACCTTCTGGGAAGAAATACGATATTTAACAAACTGGGGAGAGGCGTGGGCCAATCAGGAGGCCCGAAAAGTGAGGTGAATCTTCTGCTCACTGCCAACGCTCTCTGACGTCCATGGCACCTCTACCCCATGTCCACCATTTTATGGAGCCACAGCTTTTGTTCCATCCCCCCTCGCTCTGAGTCTTGCACCACACACAGGAGTCTCCTCCCACCCCCATGGAGAACTAGAGGCAGAACTCAACTGGAATATGAGCACCCACTTGATTTTATATCCAATGCTCTTTGAACCGATTTGGCCAAAATGACCACATCCAATTTACCTATCACACCAAAAGACTTAATAGACATACCACAAAAAGTTTGAACTATCAAAAGTTTGAACTTTTTGTGGTATGTATATTAGGTCTTTTGGTGGGGTAGGTAAAAAGAAGAAAAACAAAGGCTGTGGTATACAGTATAGTGAGAGGGGATGCGGGGGACACCCCCGCTTCTGACCCAACCAGAAAAAAAGGCTGCAGAAGTATCTCCCACAACACCCCGCTCACTATACTATGCAGTATAGTGAGCGGGGGTTGCAGGGACACCCATGCAGCCGATTCGCAAAAAAAAAAAAAGGACCCTGCGGCGCTGGTTCCCGATCGCGGAAGTGAAAGGGAATCAGCGTCGCTGGGACACAGCACAGCGCAATCAAAGGTAAGTAGGAGTGTGGGGTTGTGTTGGGGGTATGGGTGGTGGATGGATGTGTGGGGAGGGGTTAGGGTTGATATGGATTTGGGGTTGTTTTACCACAGATGTCTGCATGAGATATGTACAAACATTTATGTATAACGTACATTTCTCATGCAGTCATTTCCGGCGCTGATATTTCAGCCACGGTAAAACAACCCTAAATCCTTAAAACACCTATATATTGCATTTTCTCTACCTTCTTAGTGCCCACATTGTGCGGATTTGACTACTTATTAACACTGTTGCATTGTGTTATCTTTCTCCTTTTGGGAATATGGTCTTGAGATCTGGGCACCCTTGTTCTTTCCTTTTATTAGCATCATGCCCTTATAATGCCACTCCTATGGATACTATGATGCACCTGTCATAGAGAAAGAAACATAAGAAGAAGCAAATAGCTAGACAAGCACCTGACCCTTAAGGTCACACAAAAATGAGATGTGATGATATGTGTAGGGTGTTAGTGTTATCATCCTTGTGTACGACCCTAATGACAGGTGGTCCGCTGCCCCATGCCTAGTGGTGCGCATTCAAAGATGGAGTGAGGGTTTGCGAGAGAGCCTCCTCAGATGCAGCATGCTGAGGGAAGTCCCGCCTGATGAAGATTGGCTGCATCCAGGTGTGACGAGCAAAGTGCACTCCTGTGCAGAGATGAGGACAAACACGCACGTGTGAGGGGAGCTCAGTGTAGTAGGGATTGAAAATACATTGACAACTACTATCCAAGTGAGCATGTGTACTTGGGTAGTGCAGAGGCCTGAAGGTGTAAACATTGAATACCTCTTTATTTATTGTATTTTATTGGGCATTTGTAAGGCTCTTATACATCAACACATTGTGTTTCAAAGTGCCCACATGGAAAAGGGAAGGGAGCAGTAAGTCAATGGAAAATGCCCACAAAGACGTGATGAGAACAATATAAAAAATTGGTCCTACTAGGCCTTGTGACCATTTGGATCGTGCAAGTACATTTGCTCCGATGAGGCACTGACTGATGATGCCTCGTGCGCTCTTTTGGGGAAGCCCTACATTAGAGGCATTGGCCTGATTCACAGACACGTTTTATAATGGTGCAATCCCATAGGAAAGCGTTCTGTTAATCAGGCACATTTTGAACCTCACTGCCTTGCAAAAGCAGTCACAAGCTATCCCTGGTTTTCTGTGCGATTTGCAACTGAAGGTCATCACCAGAGGCGTTTTCTAATCAGGGCTTCGGCTGACTAGCGGAGATAGCCAAATGGAACTGGTTCCTCTCACTTAGTTCTAGGTTTAAGGCAGGCCACCAATAGTGGCAGACGGGTGCTATACAGGTCGACTTACTTTCCGCTACAAATAAGCGTGAAGTCTATGCCCTTATAATTCCAAGGCGTATTTGTTCCAATGTTAGTATATGTGTTCTGGGTTTCGCTACAGCGCTAGTAGGCGTTTGATTTCCCCTTTTCAGCTGGCACACTAATGATGGTCTGGTCCGTTATGCCCCAAAGCAGAACCTTCTGCCAGTGTGAGTCTGGTTGTAGATGCTGCTTAGTATGAACACATTCACATTAGATCATGTGTGTGTGTGTGTCTGTCTTGTGTAAAGTACCCGCTCATCTCACAGTCCCCCACCTATTCCATTTGTATCTCTAAACAACACATTTTCTTTTCTTTGGTTCTTCAAGATAGAATCAGTGTACCCATGGGTGAGTAGTGTGGAGGGACAGGGGGGGGGGGCAAAGGGCTGGTGAGTGTGTGCAGAAGGGGGAATGCGTTTGCTGGCGAGGGAGTTCCACACAGGGAATGTGTGTGGAACGTCACTCAGATTCATCATGCTTGCATGTGCTGTAATAATAGCTGTTTTTTACACCCAATTTAATCAACATCCAATAACCCACTATATAGTAGCTCAGTGGGTTAAGTGATCACTTCTGAAATCTGTGTTCAGCTTGCAGGACACGGGTTTCAATCCTGACAGGGCCAACTCCATCCTCAATAGGGCAGTGACAGAGACGGAAACATGGCATAGTTGTCATGACATGTGCCTGGCACGGTATAGCGCATGAGTATCCTTTTCCTGTCATAAAATCCCGAAAGTGGCCATAGAACGGTCCTGCCTTGATAGGTGGACATGCTATTTTTGGGCAAATCATGGGGTTGAGTTTGATTTGCAGAACCTTACATTGACACATAATTGTGTCTTTTACCCAAATTATCCAGACTCTACACACTCTTTGAATAATGTATCATCTTCCCCTATCGCAGTGCCAAGAAATAATGTGTTTTGTGTCTTAAAACTGATGCTGTGCTAAGATATCTCTCATTCCTGTCTCTGGGTTAACACTTTTAATGGCATAATTAAAAGCTGCCATTAAAGAACCTTGCCAGTGTTGAGCAGGGGTGGGCAAAATTACGGCCAGCAAAGCAAAATTGCCGAAATTCCTCCAATTTACATTTTTTTTTTTAGATTCACATTTTTTATAGGAATATTGCTTCTTACTCAAAATGTTGTTTTTTGGGAGAAGTTTCCAAAACATTTCAGTCAAGTAAGGGTCAAGATATTTCGTAGACCCCTAATTGACCAAAATTATGTGGCAGCAACCGAAACAACAGAAATGTTCAGTGAAAAAATGCCTGAATTGGCCAATTTCCCATTATGGCTAAAATTGCTGAGTGGCTGGATTTTGCAAGTAGTTAGCCAATTTCTCCACAGAGCGTATTTTGGTCGTTTTGCACACCCCTGATGCTGGAGCAGCATACCTAGAGGTCCCCACGTCTTCCCCTCATCACACTGGTGAGGGCACAGCAAAACCGGCACCTGAGGCAACAGTTAAATAAACAGTGGGCTTAGCCTGTTGCTCCCTATTGTGGTAACCCATGGTCAAGCTCCCTATCCCTTTCACTTGGAAAACTCCGAGAAGGAGCTAACAAGATCCTCACTATGATTCAACGTCACAGCCACGTCACCCAGGTTGCTTTTGCCAATGCCTAAATGTCTGCGGCAGAGGTAGGTTGGACTTTTATTATTTAAAACTTAAATAATTTGGAGAGCGACAGGTTGGAATATTCTGCATTGTCAGTGGTACTTTGCATGTCTTCCACAGAAAACATTACGAGGTGAGGTCAGTCTGGTGGTCGGGGGACATGCAGCGAGAAGCTGAGTATAATGCTGTCAGCCATCTTTCACGGCCCAGCCGAGCACCGGTTCCGTGTGAAGAATGTAGCCTGATTAGAATAATAAGGCAGCTCCGCTTCCCGTCCTCTTTTGCGGACATGCCCCGTGACCTCTGAGCACGTGTGATCATCCCGCGCTAAATATACAAACTGCGCAACGCCAGGAAAGGTCAACGGAAGCCACCGGAATCTCAGCAGTGGCTCCATAATCATAGCAATTGAATGCCAAGCGGAGTGTTATTGATGTGCGTGTGGCAGGGACACGTTATATGGCAGGAAGCGTCTTGCGGGGCTTGGAGGGAGTGACTGAGCTTCTTGGACTCTCAAGCTGAGGGTGGACATCCAAGGGCAGGTTCGGCGTGACGCAGGAGAGGGGCGGGAGGGACATCTCTGGGATCTTTGGGAGAGGCCGGGATTTCGGCAATTAGGCGAACGATTAGAATTCAGCGAGCATAAGGATGCAACCAGCGTGCCTGCTATTTTTACACCGCCGAATCTATTGGAATATGATATTTTGACGTTGACATTTGAAATGCGTTGGATGGCGCTCTGTTTAGCACTCTACACTTGGCGTTGCTCTTAAGAAAGCGGGACATGGACATTACGTCGCTGTTAAACAAAGACCCTTGACTCGGAACTATTTTAATACCTGCTGCGTGTATTGAAAGCCTTTCAAAAGAATACTGATGACTGAATCCGTCGAGTATTTTTCATATGAACTCGGCTGGTTGTTAATTCTGTGCTTTGCTTGCAGCAAATTCCAAAGGATGTATGCCTTTGACACGCGACACACGAGTTGTCAGGCTGTTTTGTGACTTCACCTTTCTGGCATAGTTTGTGCATGACTGGGTAGACACAGGGACGACGTTATGGCCTTTCAAAGCTTTCACTTGAAATGTGCACCTGACCTATGCGGAGCTGACCCATGGTGACAATCTCATGACACTGAAATGAAGTTATTTATTTCCGTACATTAAACATGCAGGGTGCCAACGTTACAGGCTGCCTCGGGCAGGCACCTATGAATATAGCAAGGTTTTAATAACCTCTTTGCCTTTTTATTTGGGACTCCCTGTGATTAGAATGTTGTGATTAGTAGCTATTCAGTGGACATTTGTTGTTTCAGCTCCCTGCTGGAAACCTGTTCGGCAATAATCTGCCAGGATTAGCCACCTCAATGGTTTTTTTTAGCAGACTGTTTTTTGCACCTTAAAGTCAATAGGGCCCCCCACCAGTCCTGACAGATCTTCAACTTGCCTGGGCCTGGTTGATCCCTTGTCTTGGCAGTGGGTCCTGCATGCAGACCTTTGAAATTGCCCCCCACTCATCTTCATCATGGCCTGGGCAGATATTTAAGTCTACAAGTGCTTGCTGCTCTCAAGAAATATACAGGTGCCAAACCCACCGACAGCCATTGTGGGGTGGTTCTTGGAGCACAGCTTGGGTGAGCAACAAAGAAAACCACGTCTACAAAATATTTTAAACATTCTGGGTTAACATGAATATACAGAGATCTTGTGTAAGCTGAATTACCCTCTCTCCGAACAGGGATGTCATTTCACCAAAGTGCCAGGGTAGCGGAAGTGACATCACACGACCCTTGACCCCTGATGACATCACAGTAAGTGATGTCATTTGACCCCACGCCAAAGTGATATCGCGGGAAGCGATAGAACACTACCTTTAACCCATTAACAAAACAGGAAGTTGCATCACATAGCATCGTACACTACGAAAAATATGGTTACAATATCACTATAATGTTATGTACATTTCATACAAGAATGGATTGCCATATGTATTGTTAAGATCAGTGTGTATAGGCCCATATTACCAAATTACTGTGAATGCAAGCAGACGTCCATGACCAAATGATAGCACTTGGCTTAAGCGTTTTATATAGAAAAAATATACACCCTATATCACCCAACCTGTGTTGGTACTCATTTATCGACCTCAGAAGGATGAACGGCTGAGTTGAGGCCTTTTAAGAACAGACCAAATCAGTGACTCAACCCCTGAAGTGTGCCTGAAATAAACCTTTATTGAGTCTAGCAATTATTGTTTAGAATTCCAAAAGACACATTATTTGGTATGCCTATTCTTTCTGATTTAGGGTTAGTGCTGAAAGTGTTAGACTTGTGGCACTCAGGTTCTTATTTTTCTTATATTTTATTAAGGGGCCTGATCAAGAAAGTCAGCCACTCCAGAACCACAAAGCCACATGGTGCTGGCCACAGCGCAGGAGCTTGCAATTTAAACAAAAAAAAAAGGTTTTTTTTTGCTTTTATTTTAGAGGTCACAAGGGAGACCACAGAGGTTGCAAGGGAGACCTCAGAGGTCGCAGTTGTGACTTCTGGCGACCTCTAAATGACGTCCCTGTCTCCGAACTAGTCAACAAAAGAATGGTTTTCAAAAGAAATCTCCTAAGGACTGGGAGTCAAATGAACAGCTGCATGCATCAAGAAGCCTGTAAGGCCACATTTGAAAATGCCTTCAGAAATTTGCCTGGACTCTCAAGATGTTTTCATAATAAGAAAGCACCAGTCCTGTGTTTTGAAGATCAGAGCAGAACAATTGCTCTACGATTCCTAGAAAGGTGACTGTTTGGATGTATGTGTGTTTTTAAAAGTCACCCATGAGAAGCATATGTGCTGTTCACTGACATTGCCTGCCATGAATTAACACGCACTAGCATTTCCCTGACGTTAGTAAGCCGTAATATGCCTCTCATGTTAGCAAGCAGTAACATGTCACCGATAGCTTCCGTTTACAAACAATAACATGCAAGCAGTAACATGTGTCTGACGTTAGCAAGCCGTAGCATGCCTCTGATGTTAGCAAGCAGTAGAATGTCTCTGATGATAACACGCAGTAACATGCCACTGATATTAGCAGGCAGTAGCATGTCTCTGGTGTTAGCAAGCAGTAGAATCTCTCTGATGATAACATGCAGTAACATGCCACTGATGTTGGCAAGCAGTATCATGCCTCAGATGTTAGCAAACAGGAGCATGACTCTGACGTTAGGAAACAGTAGCATAGCTGCTGTTTGCAAACATTAACATGTCTTTGATGTTAGCAAGTCGCAGCATGCCTCTGATGTTAGAAAGCCTTAGCATGCCACTGATGTTAGCAAGCATTAACATGCCTCTTTTGTTAACAAGCAGTAGCATGTCTCTGGTGTTAGAAAGCAATAGAATGTCTCTGAAGTTATCAAGCAGTAACATGCCTCTGATGTTAGCAAGCAGTTGCATGTTTCCGGTATTGATCCTCGCGTATGGAAACAAGGTACAATCACCACACACAAACTGATATGCCAGACACGAGGTTCAGTTCCCAAAATCTAGGGTTTATTGCAAAGCAAATAGTCTCAGTCGGCCGACTGTGTCTCACGTCACGCAACGTGTGTCACCCAGACCTCGTGGGAGGCAAGGGAGCGAGCATTTTACATCCGTTACATATATACAAAATGATCATCTTATTATCAGTAATGACACATTCAAAACTACCCATAATGTGTCTTTCTTTGCAATGGTTTCATGATTGACAATTATGATAAATATGACACCCTTCAAACATTAATTCAGCAACAGTTTGCAATTTGCACAGATGCAGACACTATTCTTTGTTTTAGGGAACATAATGCTCTTGGACTTGCAAGCTGCGTGCAGGGGAGAGACACATTCCAGGCCTCACTATCTTCAAGTTTCTATTCGTGGGCTAGAGGTCAGCTCGATCTACAGGGGCTCAATGAAGGGGGGCCACAGAAGAGAGCATAATTCATCCTTTAACTGTTCATTTCTATAGTTTCTGCCGCTCCAGCGAGACTAGCTGGCACCTGCGTAGTGATTAAATGCCTTCTTGCTTACTTCCAAGGACTTGTGAGGGAGGCGACCGGGGCATTGCTGTCTGGGTTGTCTGGGCTGCATTTCAACATGTAACTTGTGGCCTTGCTCTATGCATGAGCAAGAACAAAATAGAATTCACTTTCAGCAAAGCAGTTTGAACAGAAGCAAGAAAAGCAACAATTACCAAAATGGCAAATTCTATTCCTACTAAATGGACGGTCTCTGGTTATGCTCATGAGTCTGTACAACAATGCTGAATATATGATGCAGTTGGTTTCGGCCAACAAAATATACCATCTATGCTATGGAAGGGTAATTTCTAGACTCACAGTATAAGCAAGCAGTAGAATGTCTCTGATGTTATCAAGCAGTAAGTAACATGCCACTCATGTTAACAAGTAGTAGCATGTCTCTGGTGTTAGCAAGCAGTAGAATGTTTCTGATGTTATCAAGCAGTAACATGCTACTGATGTTAGTGAACAGGGGCATGATTCTGCCGTTAGAAAACAGTAGCATAGCTGCTGTTTCCCAACACTAACATGCCTTTGATGCTAGTGAACTGTAGCTTTCCCCTGATATTTGCACAACTCCTCCTTCCCCGTGTTTAAGATGCAACTCAGTGTGCAGTATAGCTTTTAAGACTTCCTTATCAATGTATTTATCTTTTCACTATGACCAGTTTTAAATTGATTTTCATGCATTCTATTTTTTATACTGCTCACTACAAATAACACTAATGATCATATTCATATAACAAAAGCATCCCCTGTAATATATCACATTCCTCTACCCTCCCAACGTTTCCCTTATTTAATGTCCTGATCTTATATCCTGATGGCAAGTTCATTTGATGACATGTCTTATTGATTCTGTTCCCCAATTTCACAGTGAAATGTGTTGCTTTGCCCTCTGTTTCTTTACTTGTTTTCAGCACTATTTCTAAGTCACTGGCCCTCATTCCGAGGTTGGTGGTAGTCATGGTGCTATTTGCACCATGACTGCCACCAATAACGGGTCCGGCATTGGTATAGTTCAATGGGGAATTACCGGTGTAGTCTGACCTTTGCGGGACCAGTACTACAGGGCTCAATGGGAATGGGGAGGGCACAAATAACGGGCTCGCGAATGGCAAGCCTGTTATTTGTGCCCTAGTCCCCTAACGGGACCGTAAGCTACATTTGGTCGACCAAACGTACCATACGGGTCCCGTTTGGGGACCTCGGAATCGGGCGGTAGGGGATTACCGGCAACGGTCTCCTTACTGGTGCCCGGTATCCCCTACCGCCAGACTCGGAATGAGGGCCACTGATGCTCTCTAATTGGGCATGATTTACAAAAGTGTTTTACATTGGTGCAATCCCATTCAAAAACGCTTTGTAAATCAGGTCCCTTGTCTTTTCAAGTCTACATCCATATCAGCCCAGAGATATCCCTTTACTCACATGAGGATGTCAAATTAAAGGTGGCAGTCGTAAAATCAAAGTTTCCGCTGGCACAGAAAATCCGAGCGTTGTCTCTTCATTTCAGAAGAATCTTTCACCCGGTGTTAGGGAACACATTGTTTTTGGTTCCCACAATCCCCAGTCACATAAGGCATCCAAAGAGGAGGATGAATACAAGGGCCCTCCTTCCTAGAATGTGTGGAACTCCTACGCCACGTTAGGCAGGAGGTGTAGAATTAGGAAACCCCATTAGAATAATCTAAAACATTGCCACTTCCCTTTCCATTTTTTTTGCACTGTCTCTGACGGAATCCCAAATCAGAATCCCCCAAAAAAACAATTGCGGGACAGTTTAAACCTTGTATGCATCAATCAACATAGTCAACCCCGATTCTCTGTAAATGCCGAAGAGACGCTTCAGACAGAATCCTACTTTAATCGCGCTCTCCTTTCTTTTGCCAAAGTTCAATGTCCACTCATTAGGACATGAGATCAGAAGGCCAAACTGGTTAAATGCTTTGATATGTTCCAATATATGCTAGTTAAGTTAAGAACCCATTGAAAACGTCCCTTTTTGATGAGCAGCTTCTTCTTTTCTTTCCTGGATTTTCTCCTGACTGTCATTATCCAAGCATTTTTTTTATATTTACGGCTAGAGCGGCCTCTAATGCATGGATCGAGATCACATAAATAGTACAGTTGATTTGCAGTTTGGCGGAGGCAATTCAGCACCAATTGTCCCACACACCAAAACGTGGTGTCTGCACTGTTCACTCATTTCAATAGCATTGTTTCACAAATAAGTCAGAGCAAATGTCACTTTAAAATGGTCCATCAGCTCAGCAAAATTGCTCTGAACCATGGTAAATTGCTGGTCATTCTTGTACTTTGAGTGATCTGGGCCTTGGTCCTTTCTAGCCATATTTTGTTTTTGTATTCCAGCAGGGTAAGAGACAATAAAACAACATCATCTGCGCGAAGAAGGCAACACATCTATATTTCCTTTTTTCAGTGCTGTTGAGTCTAGTCTTCTGCAACCGTTGAGAAGTCTGACAGGAAGAGGTTAATGATAAAACCTCTGCTATTATACAGCCATATCAGACTACAGGTGAAACTGGGATTAGTGGAAACAAACCCTTTTACAGGTGCGCTAACATGTAACCACCTGAATTGAACATGTGGGTACTTTTAACATTTATAGTTTACTCAACAAAGTCTATTATTAGGGTCAAAGGAGGCCGTCAAATATATGAAACAGTAGTACCATTTTTGGTCAATGACACAGCTATGTGTTTCCAGCCTGGTAAGACCCAAATACATAGTGGCATTTTAAAGGATGTCCTTTATACAAATCTTCAACAGTGAACAAACGTAGCTAACTTGTACCCAATCTCGGGGTGCATCGAATATGTGTTTGCTTGATCAATTTCCAGAGTATGAAGCAGTGAATCCTTCTTTGGCCTTCTTGATTTTGAACCTTGCCTTTTTGAAATAACAGGAGTGTTACACTTGCAAGTCAGTATTTAGGAGTTCTACCCGGTTTTATTATTTCCAGCAATGGAATGGTTAATTCCCTCTGCCTCGTTTTGGGGCCTTTTAAAATCAGATTGGCCGGTATCCCTTTCCAGACATGATGTCAATGATGGTTTGGACAATTTGATTTTCATTCCCAGACAGCTACCATAGATTAGACGGTCAAGCGGGAATTCACAACTATATACATTTGCATTTTTTTTATATCAATTATTCCCATTCTGAAATATTAATAGAATGACCTATATTTCTTATCCTCAAATTAACATTTTCACTCTGCATTTCTGCTCTCTCAAAACGTCTTCTTATACTCATTCTAATTGCCTCCAGAACCAACAGGCTTTAATATATTACTTCTCTCCTAAAGAGGGCTTTCAGTGTGCTATGTATGCGTACACCTTTCTTGAAGCCATCAGGAATCAATAGATCACATATTGCTCTTTCTAGCGTTTGTTTCCTCTGTATGTTTACGGCTTCCGCATCGAGTATTCCAACGGTTCTCTCTCTCTCTCTCTCTCTCTCTCTCTCTCTCTCTCACGCGCGCGCGCGCAGTTTTTGATGCCTTCACTTTGTCCAACTTTGGAAAATGAAGCTCATGTTTGAATCCATTACATGCTGCCCCCCTCCCCCTGCAAATATCCTTCCGAATCACTCAAAACATAAATAAGTAAAGAAATAAATACATGCATTAAAATAAAGCATCGCCTGCTTTAAGGTCAATGATTCGGTGCAGAAGAGCAGGAAGTGCATTCACAGAGGGAGAAAGAGGCAAGTGCCAGTGATGGTGGTTGGTCTGGGGCGTGAACAGGGGTGAAGCCCCCCGCTGGTAGAAGCTTGAGGCAGGGAGTGAGGGCTGAATGGGGGACCCCGCTTTCAAAAGGCAGGTGTCGTGGGACCGAGAAACAAAGAAAAGCGCACTGATGTATTTACTGCTCAGGAAAGACCTGTGCATGAAAGAAAATCGTAGAGACATGGAACCAGCACAATACTGGGGCAATACAGCATCATCCCCATTTGCGTAATCATGGGCACATCTACATTTGCAAAAATCAGTGCAAACACACCTGTTGATTCATAACATAAATCTTCTTGCTGAGTTTTTAGCACATTTGCACATTTTCACATTGCAATTTTACGAGTGTCTTATTATCGGCCGATCTGCCCCATTTGTTCCGTGGAAGTGGCAATGAATATTTAATGTAGGAAATTCAAGACAGTGCTACATTATCCTCAATTAGAGTGAAGTATGAATGATGAAATTATCTATTTAGTGTCATCAGTTTGAAGGTAGGCCATGGCCCGAGCAAGTGGTCAATGGTCACATAAATACACACGTCAAAATATAATTTTGAAAGCATACATTTGAAAACTAGCCTTTTAATCTTGAGCTGTCATACCACTCCCTAAAGTGCATGAATCAATGAGTGAATGCTTTTTTGAAGGATTGAATGAAGAGACTTCAATTGTGCAGCTCCATGAACAGAGCAGTGAATACATACGGTGTAGTAAAATGCATCGTATGTTTTTGTAACATATATTTTAGAGTAAAAAAGCTGATAAATCAGACCCTTTTACTTGATAATTTGACTGTATATAATTAATATTGTAATGTATTTTTTTTTGTTTTGGTTACATAAATTGGAACTGTGCCAGTGGGCACTGTATTATTGGTCAGTCTGTCGGTACTGTAATATCAATACAAAGGTCAGTCCTTTATCATTAGTTAACATAACTTATATCCATGTCAAAATTGTATTCTTAGTAAATGTATCGATATTATATCATTGTTCCATTTCTCAGAGCTCTATCATCTGTCAATTTGCCAGCACGGTATCACTCGACGCGCGCACTGTATCTGTTTCTGTGAGTAATACGTCACTGGGCAATGTGTAGGTTATGTGGGGGCATAGTTACTATGATTGTTTTAATCTATAGAGCACTGGATTGAATACGTCCGGTAAAACCGTGTTGTGAAGAAGCCCCAATGCAAAGTTGGTATTCGAAAATATAATTCTTCCCGTTCCAGCCATCGACATCAAGGCAAAGTGCTGTAACATAAGTGAAGACCTTCATGTTCTCGAAGCGATGTGGGTAATGACCAAGTCCAGGTGGGCAGAGGTGAGTGGACGTGTCCTGGCATTATTGATTAGTTCTATCTTTAGTGAAATTCTTCATCTCCTCATCATCCCTTGTGCCGTATTTCGCAAGAGAGGTGATCGTCAACGTCACATAGGGATTGATTACCAGAGATTCCCAGTCATCACAGTGAAGGAGGCACTGCCTCCGAATTTCTTTTTGTATCATGGAACCATGCTGAAGGTCAGTTTGCATGATTTGAGCATTCTGCCCAGTATGAACCGGCAGATCTTTCTTGTATGACTTTTGGATCCCTGCCGAGGAAGGCCTGTTCGGCAATACAGAGATGTTGATCTAAATCCTGCATTTAACAGGCAGTCCTTGTTGGTATTGCGACTTTGAGGATTTAGGATCCCACAGTGTCAGTTGCATGAGGAGTCTAGCCACAGGGTTCCCATTTCTCAGAAGAAGACTCATCAACTTGTACTCTGGCAGGCCTGTGTAGAGTCGTAGAGGGTGTAGAGGCTGTTGACGTCTTCTCAGCATGACTTGACAGAATATTGACTACGGAGACGATGTAGGCCCCATGCTCTCTTCAGTGTGGAAAGGAATCTGCTGGATGATAGCATGTCAAAGGATAATACATTCCTCTAGATATCAATGTATGAAATATGCAGACGTATAATATATGTTTTCTTAATTTGTATAATTCATTACAATGTATTTTAATTATGTTTGTAATTTTGCAGTATTCCTACAGAGGTATGCTATATACATATTATTCATGCAAAAACAAACTGTTTGCATGAATACGTAGATGGGCTTGTCACTGTACAAACTACAAGACCCAGCAAACAAACAATGATCAACGAGACAAGGTTAACATGGTTTGAGACATAGGAATGTACAAGATTGGCCTAAAGATTGTGTATACTATCATAGTGTGGGATATTCAATGCAAAGTGAATGGCTGCTTCTTGATGAAATTGGTGGGAATCTGAGTCGGGGGGGGGGGAGGAGGCGGGGGCAAACCATATGTTATCAAAATTTAAATATTGAAGGACCTGTTGCCTTTCTTGGTAATTTGTTGTGAAGAAAACATTAAAGGATATTATTGGTTTACATGTTCTCGTTTCCAATAAGAATACCTGGTAAGCTGATAAAAACAAATATTATTTTCATGGCTCTAGATATTCTAATAACTGAAGTAGACACCAACTATTCAAAAGAATAAATGGATTCTGTTTTTTGAGGATGCTAGAGAGAAATGTCCAGGATCATCACATTAACACGATGAAATAAATTGCACATGGCTTGCTGCAGAGGTTTGTTACATAACACAATAGAACTCACATGTGCTCTGAGGAGGAGCTTTACATGACATAACAGATCCCACATGGTTTGCTCTGAAGGCTCTGCAACAGATTTCATTTGGGTGAAGTGAAGATCTTGGCATGGAGAACAGATAACAGATAGTTTGATGTAGAGGCTATTTGCATCCTGGAACAGATCACACAGCAATGCTGAGAGCAATCCTGACATGACAGAACATGGAATCTCTGGAAAACAATCAAAGCTTCAAACTTAATTTACAGATTCTGAACATGAAGTCTTGCGAGTGCAGGCTCCTCTTCGCATCCGGACAACTTTCCCATTGAGCGGTAATATGTGTAGGTGTATTTCACCGTAGGATGACAGATTCCTTGTCAAGGACCAGTAGAAAGAGCGGTAATCTGTAGCTGTGCCACTCTGTCATGCATCAATCCTCATGATGATTGTATTCATGCAGCATTGAAGCGCACCCACTCACAAGGCTCGCTGTAAATTATAGACTAGCCAAAGAACATAATCCCTTCAAGCATTTGAATGATGGCCAAGGAAGCAGCCTTTACCTCTGCCCCTCTGACAGAGAAGGACTGGTTGAGGATAGGAAAGGCAAAAGCTAGCTGGTTTGGGATGCCTCGCTTTTGACAAAACTGGTGGTAAAAATGTTAGCAACTGTAAAAGTGAAGTAATGTCTCATGCATGTTGAAATTCCCATAAGGACAATTCTGTTCTTGTTTATGAAAACTGAATCCGGGCTTAACACGAATTCACCTCTTCAAATGCTAAATCCCTGTTCCCACATTTAGCACTGGTGGATTGATGCCGGGCAGGTGTCTGCAACCTTTGTCTCTCCAGATGTTCTGGACTACAACTCCCATCTGCCCTATCCATCACAATCAATGGTGAGGGAGCATGGTAGTTGCAGTCCAAAACTATTGAAGAGCTGGCGGTCGCAGACTCCTGGTGTAAGGGCAACTGCAACCTTTTGGGCATGAACCCCACTTCCTTGATCAGTGGGACTGATATGATTCCTGATCAGTCTTGTGCTCTTTTGTGTACTATACCTAAAGTGTTGTCAAATCCTCTCTGGGCGCCCAATCACAGACTGCTCCTATCTTGGGTGCTGAGAAATGACATGCCCATGGTTAGCGCCTTACAAAGCCCCAATAAAATAAATACATACCTGCTCAATTATTACTGCATGCAGTAGAGCAGCTAGTCTGCTAAACCTTCCATGGGGCCTGGAGTTCTAGATGCGTTACTTTATCTAAAATTATTTCATAATGTTATTTTGGACTACAACTTCCATCTTCCCTATCTATCACAAACAATGCTGAGGTAGCGTGGTAGTTGTCATCCAAAAAGTTTGGAGAGCCGCAGGTCGCAAACTCCTGGTCCAAGGGCAACTGAAGCCTTTTGGTTGCAACCTCCATGCTAATGGCTGTATTGATATTGATGCAATTGAAGCATGAAGGCCATACAATTTGGCATACAGCATGAACCGATTTTAGGAATGGCACGCCTGACATACCTATCATTGTCTGAAATAGCTCACAGGTGCACCACTTCAATAGTGGTACACACAGGTACTGCAACACATGTAAATAAGTAATCTGGTCCAACAGCAATATATTCTAGGACAATCCCAACGGTGGAGGATCACATTTCTATTTATAATGCATACATGTTTTACTTGATCTTTTTAGACACTGAATGAACTTAATCTTGAAACAGGGCCATCAAATAGCTCCAGTCACTCAACATCTTTCCCAGATCCATCATAATGTAAATGTGCCATGATCTTGTGATCTGCATGGTATGTGTGTCATCATTGTATTTACCAGTGGGCAGATGCCCATGCCATGCAACAGCAAAGCTACTCTTGACAGATTACGGCTGACCCTATTATATGATGATGTATATCAGAGTCAGTTGACAGTGTTTTCTAAACAATTTTTAATAGCGCGTTGATTATGCAGAATGAGACCCATCATGGCCCTGAAGGATTAACCTTCAGCTCAAAATCACATGCTCATGACACTGTGTCAGATTGTGATAAACAATGTCTACACAGTTAACTTGTTTACCAAATTCTTCACTGAAACTGCACTGAACCTGCACCTGGGCCACTCTCACCGACCTCGGTCCTTGGCCCAGCCGCTCTCCACTTGCACTGCCTCCCTGGCAACCCCTGCACTGCGGGACTGTCTCTGTATCCCTACAGCCCACTCTTCCCAGCACTTATCTGCACTTACCTTGCACTTGCCACCAGCTGGCCCTATTTATTTATTTTTTATTCTACTTACCTTGTACTGCACTCCCCCTCCCCTTCCCCCTACCCCTGCACTTGCACGATCTAAATGACACCTGGCCTAGTAGGATCGCTGTCTGTCTTACCCTTGTTCCCCCCTACCTGCCTCGTCGGGCCTTGAACCACTTGTGTATAGGCGCGTTACAAATGCCATATCATAAATATTCAAAAACAAAATTCAGAGGTGTGGTGGGTGCCATCACACACTGGGACGGAAGCCAACCACATCCACAAAGAGAAAGACTCCAGCAGAGAGACTAGAGAATGGCAATACCGAATTCAGAGATACAACAGTTGCAAGCATGAAGCAGAACATGTGTCAATGCAAACGTGTTTATAGTTGAGTTGCAGGTGTGCTAATCATTCCATAGCAAATGATCACTCAGAGGACTTGATTGCGGTCAGCAGAATGAGAGCTCATCATTTCAAAGCAAATGATCATTCAGAGAACTCGATTGCAGTCGGTTGAATGAGAGTCGATACAGTCAACACTTTCAATGCAAATGTACGGCTTCCATGAAGAGACAAATGCACTTATGACAGAAAGGATGTTTATTGCATGCTTATGATTTGGAGGTGCTAGCCAGTTCCTTAGAACTGAAAAACAAACCCAGTTCTCTGAGCAATAAAAATATCAGCTTACATATAGTTTAAACAATTTTTCATAATCACACATATTTTGTTACAAAGTCATCCCCCAACCCTTCATTGGCTAACACTAATACAAATTAACTTAATCCCCCTAAATCTAAAATTCCTATTGGATACTTTTATATTGTACACCCATTTTGACAAACAATCTTTTCCATCATCAGACATGACGTATTTTCACATGACACATATGTGTTTATGAAAAAACAAGTTTATGAATATTCATACCATATGACCAAAACCAATTAACTTCAGATGGTGATTGTACAGGGCTATTATTCCTTTGGAACAACAGTACAATTCAGATCCGCTGACATCATTGTACTATTTTTCCATCATTACCTCAAGTTACTTGCAACTGCAATCTCAGACAATATAATCTTCAACCCACAACTTGCTTATCTCCTTTAAAGTCCATAAAAACCCTGGGACGGCATGTGATTTATTAACTAACCCTTCATTCACCATGCCATGCAAGGACCTGTGTGCCCCCAAGAAAATTGCCTCTTGTATCTACAATTCAATCCGACCATAAAGACTCTGAAAAAAAGGTTTTGAATCCTGCTCTCCTCTGTAATATTATCACAACCGGCCATATGTGGCTCTCTTCCATCCCCCTATCATAACCTAGATCATGTTGCTTTCTAGGCCAGCAGAAAATCCCCATCCCTGCAAACCAACAAAACTTGCATGGACTTTTAAACTGCATATACTATAATGTTTTTACATTTTAAGCCTCTGTCAAACCCTCACATGTACAATGTTCAGAATGATGGCACCTCCCCATGTTACCTTCCTTTTGTTACCATGTGCGCAGAGCATCCCACTTGGTGCCGCTGCAAATGGTACATTGTGCAATACATTGTCCAATCCACTAATAATGTTACTACCTACTGTAACTGTAATCGGTGAATACAAAGTAACACTTCAATCATGTAACTACATTGAATCCCTATGTTTTAGTGGATACATCACCTTTCAACTCTACCACACTCGGGCCTAATACACTTTGCGCAATGTAAATCTCTTTCCCGAGTTGGAGCTTAAAATGTCTTCCCCAACACAAGCTGCAAAGCATTGTCCAAAGCTGCCCCCAAAACTGGATTTTGTCCAGAAACATACAGATTGTGCTTTCCACTAGGAGGTCTGGTTTCTGATAAGTACTTCTATCTGTGCAAAAAAAAAAAATGTTGTCCAAACGTTTTTTTTTTATTTGTATTTTTGATAAACAACACATGCATGTAAGGAACAGGAAATCAACAGAACTGAACTGAGTGCAAATGTATCATACCTTTGTGAAATCTATACCTATAGGGGTTTCAGACCCTGGATCTACATGAAGGGCAATACACATCAGTGACCCTGGATTCATCGTACAACCTTTGCAAATGACTACTCATGTCCTTGTGACTGGAAACAGAAGAGGCCCAACACAAAATGGTAAGCAATGTTTAAAGGGCATCACTACGGTGAAGGACCTTATTGATGTTGTATCTAGGGACTAATCATGAGCAAAACAAACTCAAACTTGCAGAATTATCGAGGTGTTTGACCAGGTTGAACTATACAGGTTTATCTAGAGGCTCTAGATATGATGTCATCCTGTGTTTAACTTCACGTATACATAAAGGCAGGCAGATAGAAGAATGGGACAGTGCATGGTTGGCTCTTGAAGAGACAGGAGCAGCTTAGGACTCTTAGGGAACAGGAGTTTAGCTAGGCTAGTGTTGGTAAGGGAATTAGGTTGATAGAGGGTCAATGCAAAGGGAACCCCTTGCACATTTCATAGGCATAGCAAAAGTCAACCCTTGATAACCCACCATGCATTTACTAGGTGGAAGAAAAGAGCAAAGCATCGAGAACCCCACATGCATTTACTAGGCAGCAGAGTAGGGCAAAGCACTATGAACCCCGTCTTTTAGGAGGAAAAGCAGAAAGCCAAAGTACCAAGAACACAATCACTTATTAGGTGTGGGAGAATGTCAAAGCACTGGGAACCCAGGGTTCATACACTTGGCATAGAGGTTATGAAATACCTGTCTGCAAAATCGCGTAGAAAACATCCTGCGCACCCCTCGGCATACGCGTACCCTGTTCATGCCAGCGAAATCGCATGGAAAACTCCCCATGCACCCCTCGGAATACACGTACCCCGCTCGCGCCAGCAAAATCACATGTAAAACTCCCCATGCACTCCTCGGAATACGCGTAACCCGCTCACGTTAGCGAAATAGTGTGTAAAACTCCCCACGTACCCCTCGGAATACGCGTACCCCACTCACGCCAGTGAAATCGCATGTAAAACTCCCTGTGCACCCCTCGGAATACTCGTACCCCACTCCCGCTCATGCGAGCAAAATTGTGTGGAAAAGTCCCCCCTGTGGTGTGGGCTTCCTGCGGAGCATGCCCAGGGGTGAAGCGCTGCCTGCAGAGCATGACCAGGGGTGAAGGGCTGCCTGTGGGGCATTCCCAGGGGTGAAGGGCTGCCTGCGAGGCATGGTCCGGATGGATGGGCTGCCTGTGGGGCATGCCCAGGGGTGATGGGCTGCCTGCAGAGCATGACCAGGGGTGAAGGGCTGCCTGCGGGGCATTTCCAGGGGTGAAGGGCTGCCTGCGAGGCATGGTCCGGATGGATGGGCTGCCTGTGGGGCATGCCCAGGGGTGAAGGGCTGCCTGCGAGGCATGGTCCGGATGGATGGGCTGCCTGCGGGGCATGCCCAGGGGTGATGGGCTGCCTGCGGGGCATGCCCAGGGGTGATGGGCTGCCTGTGGGGCATGCCCAGGGCTGAAGGGCTGCCTGCGGGGCATGCCCAGGGGTGATGGGCTGCCTGCAGGGCATGAGCAGGGGTGAAGGGCTGCCTGCGGGGCATGGTCAGGGCTGACGGGCTGCCTGCGGGGCATGACCAGGGGTGAAGGGCTGCCTGCGGGGCATGCCCATGGGTGATGGGCTGCCTGCAGAGCATGGCCAGGGGTGATGGGCTGCCTGCGGGGTATGACCAGGGGTGAAGGGCTGCCTGCGTGGCATGGCCAGGGGTGAAGGGCTGCCTGCAAGGCATGCCCAGTGGTGATGGGCTGCCTGTGGGGCATGACCAGGGGTGAAGGGCTGCCTGCAGGGCATGCCCAGGGGTGACAGACTGCCTTCGGTCATGGGGAGGGTGGATGGTCTGCTTGCGTGTATACTGGGGGTGCGTGGGGAGTATTACACGCGATTTCGCTGGTGAGAGTGGAGTACGCATATTCTGGGGGTGCGCAGGGAGTTTTACACATGATTGGGCAGTGTGGGCCCTCCCTGGTGTGGCCCTCCCCCCTCCCCATGGCCTGCAGGCAGCCCATCACCCCTGGACATGCCCCGCAGGCAGTCCATCACACCAGGGCATGCCCCGCAGGCAGCTCTTCACCCCTGGGCATGCCCCGCAGGCAGCCCATCACCCCTGGGCATGCCCCACAGGCAGGCCACATGTCACCATGCACTTGGGAGGCCCGACACATGCCCCTTCCACCCCCCATTGACGGGCACCTGCCAGCAGGCCCCGACTCATGTCCCCCACCCCCACCCACCCCCCATTTAAAGGGCACCTGCCAGCAGGCCCCAACTCATGCTCCCCTACCCACCATTGATGGGCACCTGCCAGCAGGCCCTGACTCATGACCCCCACCCCCATTGGCGGGCAACTGCCAGCAGGACCCAACTCATGTTTCCCACCCCCACCCACCCCCCATTTAAAGGGCACCTGCCAGCAGGCCCCCAACTCATGCCCCCTGCCCCCACATTGACAGGCACCTGCCAGCAGGCCCAGACTCATGCACCCCCACCCCCCATTGAAAGGGCACCTGCCAGCAGGCCCTGACTCATGCCCCCCACCCACCCTCCCCCATTGAAAGGGCACCTGCCAGCAGGCCCCGACTCATGCCCCCCCACAAACCCACCCACCCACCCCCATTGACGGGCACCTGCCAGCAGGCCCCGACTCATGTGCCCCACCCCCACCCACCCCCCATTTAAAGGGCACCTGCCAGCAGGAACCGACTCATGCCCCCCACCCCCCATTGAAAGGGCAACTGCCAGCAGGCCCCAACTCATGTCCACCCACCCCCTATTGAAAGGGCACCTGCCAGCAGGCCCTGACTCATGTCCCCCACCCCCAAACACCCTCCATTGACGGGCACCTGCCAGCAGGCCCCAAGTCATGCCCCCCATTGAAAGGGCACCACCAACCACCATGTCATAACAAAACTGACCCATGGCCCTAATGCCAACCCAAATACCCCCTCCCCCCAGTACAAGCATGCAACCATCCATTGCACCCACTCCCAAATTACGTCTTAAAAGAACCAGCATGGCCATGCATAAATGTACAACAGAGCCACACAGTGGCAACACATGACTGATGCAATGCTCCTAGAGACATGCACAAAACCAACGAGAGTACACAACACCAATAATTAAGATACATGAAATGTATTAATAAATATAATAAATCACATAATGAAAATCACACTTGCAATTTAAGAAATAATGAAAGCAATACCAAAAAAATAGTAAAATCCAAAGAAAAACAAAAATCCACGACATGTGAAAAGTGGTCCATTGCCAAAGTCCATATAAAGTAAATAAAAACCAAAAGCACAAAAAACCATTGATCCATGGGATGTTGAAATAACAAAAGTATGTAACAGTCTGGAACTATTTACACTGCAAGTCCGAAGGGTCCATGATCCTCAAACAAAAGGAAACCTACCTAAAATCCTATAAAAAAATCTATTAAAGTGGAGCAAAGTCCATGAACTCCAAAAAAAAATATGAAACAAATGAAACCTAAGCCTAAAGAACTATGTACAAAGTTGGCGGGCTAGTCCAATGGCTCATTCTTTGATGTTGCGGGCCAGGGCATCATCGAACTCCACGTTGATGTTCCGGAGGCGGGCCACTTCCCTGGCCTCGATGTCTCCCAGGGATGCAGCTATGGCCTCCTCCAACTCCCTGCGAGTTGCCTCGAGGCACTCAGCCCGCCTCAATGCCCTGTGCATGGAGTTCTCCGCCCTGACCATAGTGAGACGTGCCCTCTCCGCCCGCCACTGCTCCACATCTATCTGCCGGCCCAACCGCTGCCACACAGAAGACACTCCCAATCCGGGGTCCTCCTGCCCAACGGCTGATGCCTTCCCCTGTGATGTTGATGGCCCAGAGCCATGATCGCACCCATCCTGAGCCTGCTGCTGCCGTGCACGTGCCCTGCCTGTTGATGCCTGCACGTCCTCCTCTTGTTGGGGTCCAGTTGGTGGGGTGGCCACCCCTGCTGGACCTCTGACTCCGAACTGTGGCAGGAATGGGTCCTCCACCAGCCTGGCCGCTGGCTCAGGGGCAGCTCCATAGGGGACCCAGGTGATACTTGGGCGGGAATATGGCATGGAGGACGACTGGCGCATAGGGGGTTCAGTTGAGGAGGGGGTCGCAAAAAAGTTCCAGCACACAGGTAAACCCAATGCCGACAACCTGTCCTAGTAGGTCGATGCGACCAAAGAGGGATTAGAAATGACATGCATTGTCCAGACGAGAACCCTGCACGTCATCCCGAATCCCACGTTGGCGCAACGCCACCCCAGCTAGGACAGGCTCAATCCGGTCATGGATTGCAGCGCCCACAGGGAGAGGAAGGCCAGTTGTAGTATGCGCATACCCTCCCTGAAAATGGGACTGGACGGAGGCATCCCTGCTGGTGCCGGATGATGCAGTCACAGGATCGGGGAAAGGACTACACACAGGCACCTCTGCAGCGGCCTGTGCTGCCTCCTATCCCCGCCCCTGGTCTACACCACTAGCACCAGTGGAATCGCCTCCTCCAGTCCCCGTGCATGGGCCTTCCGCAGCCTCCTCCTCAACCAAAACACCTACTAACCTGGATGACTCTGTGCTGTCTTCCTCCATAGAGTCCACCTCCAAACGCCGCCTCTTGGACCTTCCCTCGGCAGCTAATGCCATGGACGTGACACCAGACTCCTGACTCCCCGAAGAGATGACTACCTGGGAGGGGAGCTGGGCCTTGCGTCTCCAGCTGGCGGTGGGATCCCTGCCGCTGTGCTCCACAGCACCATCTCCGCCCTCTTCATCAGTGGACGCTGCAGACAGGGAGAGACAGAACACAGGCATCAGGGCACTGTACAATGGTCGTATACACACATGACAGTTTCACTTGAGTGGCAGTGTCAGACTTCACAGATGGCATCACACTTGCCAACACACATATCATTTGAACCCGCACACATGCACAAATGAACAGGAATGGTGCAGCAGGCAGCAGCATCCATACACACACAACAGCATGAACATCCGTAGATCAGCCTGACGTCACAAGCAACACGCAGAGTGGCAAACACATGCACACACGCCACCAGGCAGATATGCATCTGTAAATCTCTACCACCTGTCACAATGCAATCACTGGCAACTATGTCAAATCTTCCAATCGGCTCCCTACATGTCTGTGTCACATGCATCCATGGCATATCACAGTCGCACACATGTAAAACACACACACACACACGCACATGTACACCATGCACGTACATGAAGGTGGAACCGGCATCCATGTGTCACAACCCAACCATGGCATAGTACATACACAGAAATGCTAACATGTGTGCGTCTACATGCATTTGTGCATCATGCTTTGGAACACACACCATTGATGTGCACCACACATGACTGGACTCACATGCAGCAGGCTCATGTCCCTACACATACACATCCATACATGGGCCTTTCCAGACATATGTCCAAGCTGCACACTCCTGGCACACCTCAACATGCAGTGTGTCCAATCAGTACACATGGACACTTACCGCTCGACTCCGAATGGGTCTGCCTCTCAAGGACCTGGAGGTGAAGCGCTGGGTGTATGCTTTCCTGGACCCTCATCTGGTCGTTGGTAAGGCGGACCCCTGACCCCTCTGCATCCGCTGCCTCCAAGAGGCGCTGGGCCTTCCTGAGGGTCCTGGACCTGAAGTCCTCCCAGCGCTTATGGACGTGTGGTAGGTCGCGGGTTGCCACCCCCTCCACTTTGATGGCAACCACAATGTCCATCCAGATCCTTCTTCGTCCATTCTTGTCAGCCAATGTTCTTCCGAAGAGGGCATCATAATGCACCAGGACTTGCTCCACAAGGATGCCAACCTCTCCTGCTGTGAAGCTGGCAGCCCTCTGTCTCTCTGGCTGGGAGTTGCCAGTGGTCTCTGATGGTGTTTCCCCCACCGAGGCAACCCCAGAGAAAGGTGCGGGTGGGCAACTGGGTCCTGGTACTGGGCTGTGGAGCGATGGAGCTGCAGTCGGGAGTCTTCTGTTCCAGCAGGGGTGGTCACAGCAACTGGACCCCTGCAGATGGCTGAAGTGCAGGCAACAAATAGCAGGGCACGTGGCCAGCAGGCAGCAGCAGATGGCTGGTGGGAGTTGCCTCTGGGCTCTGGGGGGGGCAGGAAAATGGCCTTCTGAGCAGGAGTGTGGTCTTCCATGTGTTGTCGCGTGGCCAGCTTGATATGGAGTGATTTTGCACGTGAAAAAACAGCACGTCAGCATGTAATTCGAGGAAAGTTCCTTATCGCGTAAGCGTGCATGTGACGTAACACGCGCAGGCGTTTCCCTCGGCACGGGTGCATCTGCAAAAACAGCACGTCTGCAAGGGAATGCGTGTGATTCGAGGAAAGGGCCTTAGCGCATATGCACACCAATGATGTGGGTGTTGCCTACAGCACAGGATAAAGATGAGTGCAGGGCCAGCAGTCCACTGTTCGGGCTGTACGTGGAGACCGACGCGTGTGTTTACTCTTCTGGAATCACACGCGATTACTTCACAGCATTTGAAGTTCGTACCTCTTCTTTTGGCGGGGTGTTGCCTATACGCACTAGCGCGTGTGTTTTTCTTTTTTTATTCCACTCAAGGCAGGCAGTGAGTCACGCATGCTATTTTTCCCACTGTGGTTCCCCCTGTGCATCGCGTACCGTTTTTGAGGTCATAGTAGCCCACGTGTTCCATGCGTATGTGTTTCTTGTGTCCCTGGGTGCCACACCGTACTGCTGGAGGTTAAATCCACGCACGTGGGCTACCGGGGTCGCGTGCACATTTTTCTTTTGTAAAATTGCAATTTCTTGTTTTAATGTTTTGTCAATTTTTGAAATTTTATTTATTTTTTCTTCATTTTTGGGGGTACCTGAGCGTTGCATGACCCGTCATTTTGCCCCATCGGTCACAGGCAGCGTTGCAGGAGCACTGGGGTACCTATTCCATCCAGTACCCTGCCCCCTTCTAGCCAATTGATCAGGACAATTGTTGAGTGCACCTCCCATCGGCTATTTTCCATCTGTGCCATGTTTGGGAGGCCACCAAAGGCTAAGGGCGGCAAAGTTGGGTGTCCTCCCAGGGCTGGGTGTGGTCGGGCATGTGGGCGCGGAGACCAGGGAGGACAGGGAGTCCAGGGTGGCCAGGGTGGCTACAGAGGGGGAAGAAGCAGGGGTGCCCCACTGGGGCAGGATGCCCAGACACGTGCTGGTGCAGACATGCCACCACCCCTGTGGCTCCTGGTGATGCAGCTGTTGCATTACAACCTGGGACCCATATTACCCAACAGCAATTTACATCTGCTGTCAGTGGCCCACCGGTGGTGGTAGCTGCAGGTGCAGCTGTGGGCACCACCATCTGGGCTCTGGGTCAGGCAGTGCATGTTGTGTTTCGTGACAAGGACTCCCAGGACGATTTCCATCTTGTCCGGAGGTGCGGGTCACGTGGGTCCAGTGTAGTTGTGACTGGGACACACGTATCTGGGGCAGTTATGACATCTGCTGCCCCAAGCAGCTGGGTGGTGGTAACTGCATGTGCAGTTGCAGCCAACACAACCCCGGCAGTGAGTCAGACCCAAGCCAGACCTTTTGTCCTCATACCAAAACCCACTGCCTTGGTTCAGTCCACCAGCGTCACTGCCCCCACTGATCAGGGCCACATTGGCCACTCAGGGTCAGTACGACCAGCCAAAAGGAGGAAGCGTGCTCCTGCGCAAGATTCTGGGACCCCAGACATGGCTCTGGCCTCTGGCACGTCAAGAAACAAGCCTTTCGGCAAGCAGGAAATGGACCTCCTTGTGGACTATGTGTCGGAACACCAATGCAATATGCTTGTGGGCCCACAGTGCCAAACAACGCATCACCAGCATTGGGTCCACTGGCAGCATGTTGCAGATGGTGTGACAGCCATGGGATTCCAGGTGTGCACGGCACAGGACTGCCACAAGCGTTGGAATGACTTCTGACACAATGCAAAACAAAAGCGTGCCTCCAATTATTCCATGTCTCTGGTGAATGTGGGTGGGCCACCACCAGTGGAGGATGAACTCACTCAGCATGAGGAGATCGCTTCAGAGTTCATCCCGGAAGAACAAATCCGTGGAGTGGCAGAGAGGATGGATTAAGATGCATCGTCCGGTGAGTATTGATGCATGTTACTCAATGACATGTGTGTTTGGCATGTGTGACCCTCCCAGCTACAACAAGGCTCCTTCCGTTCTTCAATCTCCCTCTCTACCTGTGGTGTTCACCAGGGGTCTGACCTCTCGGCCTGACTTTACAAAACAGCACCTGGCAGCTCTCGCCTACTGCATTTTCATTTTCTGCTACGACTTCTAGTGCTATGCTGATGACAACCAACTCATTTCCAGGCTGCCCTTGCCCACCTCTTCTCCCTCCCTTATTTCTGATAGCCTCATTGCCATTTGCAATTTGTGTACTGCCAACGATCTCTGTCTAAATGCCAGCAAGACTGACATCCTCCTCATCGGTACACCTTCACCATCCTTTCCCCTCACTCTCTGACCAGCCCCACTTGGCCCTCCTCATACCTCCACCTGCAAGGCCAATAGCCTCGGGGTCACCTTTGGCGCCACACATTTCTTTTCCACACACATTTCTGATGTATCTTGAGATAGATTAACTTCTTGCTTCACTTCCTCAGGGGTACTGTGCCTTTCCTATCGTTCACCTACATGCTCACAGTCTCTCAAGCTCTGGTTTACTCAAGGGTGGAGTACTCTGACAGGCTCTTTCAATATTCGACCTGCCTCCACACTCCGCCCTCTACCACTAATCCAGTACAGGACTGCAAGACTTGTCCTTGGCCTCAAGCCCTGGGATCCTATCTTTCCAGCTCTATAATCCCTTCTTTGGCTACCAATGGATGCAAGGATGATACTTCAGACCCTCTGCATTGTGCACAAGGATTTTTTGGGGCTGGGTCCAAAATACCTTCAACAATCCCTCTGCCAATTCCTCCCCTCTTGAGTCCTTTGCTGCTCTACCTCACACTCCCTCCAGGTCAGTTGTTAATTGAATAAATAAGATGGGGGCAGATCTGTGTGTATGGCTGGGAGCTCCCTTTGAAACAGCCAACTGGCCATGTTGAAACTTGAGGAGAAACATCTCTGCTTCTGGAAGCACCTCAAGACCTCCCTATTTGATCCTGCATTAGCCCCTCATCTCACCAGCTGAACAGTTTCCCCTGTTGGCACTGTGCCCCTGCACACACTCTGTCCTTTGAGCCCAGGTACCTGCTCACCCTGCCTCCCTGCTGCACTGCCTTCAGGCCTCCCATTGCAACGGGTCCTGTGCGTCTACCCATACAGTCCCCCACTCTTCTTCTGCACTCATCAGATTTGCCCTATCCAAATTATCTTGCACTTGCCACTTGCTGGCTGCACTACCACCTTTTGAATGGCTATGCTATCATTGGACTTCATTTTCCTTCTTGTGTCTCCTCTGTTTGCCACATTCCTCTTCTCCCCCTTCCAGGGTCTTCAACCCTGTATCCCTTCTCCATGCACTTGCATGTTCTCAATGTCATGTGCCCAGTATGATAATTGTTTTGAATTCCTTTTCTCCCTTGTTCCCCTCCCTTTGCTTGTTTGCACTCTGAGCCACTTGTCTACGAGTGCAATCTTGATGAGATGTCATATCATGTCATGTGCATCCTTTGTCCTTGGTGCAGTGTGTCTCACTCTGACTGTGCTGATGGCAGTGGCTCCCCATGTACATGTGTGCACAATCATGTTCCATGTGCATTCCATGTATGCCCCTAGGTATCCTTGACCACCTGCTCATTTTAGCATGTGTCCAGGATGATCCAAGTGTAATCTCATTTGGACAGCCATGTCATGCTCACTGTAGGTCTGTGTGTCATCACGCACAGCTTTAGGCTGTCCACATCTGTATTATGCACATGGCACCCTCTGACCCCCTGTTTGGCTGTCCAAATCACGCACGACTTTAGGCTGTCCACATTTGTATCATGCACATGGCTTCCCCTGTTACATGCCCACTGCTTCTTTTCAACTGGTGTTGTGTCTTCTACAAGCATGGGTATACTATTGATGGTTCCTCATCTGTCCTCCATCATGTCCACTTCTCAAGCAGCTGTGGTGACATTTGAATGACGAAATGCTATAGACACATGCCAACACTGTCTGGCAATGCACAGTTCTGTGGTGAACCTTTCATTGACATGCAGTGCCTCCGTGCTATTGCCCAGAGGGTGGGTGTTTCACAGTATCTATGGTACATGGTGCATGCCATTTGCAAATGATGTCCGCAATTGCCCTTACACTGCTGTCATGTTTTGAGATTGTCATCACTATGTATGTGTTGATGTTGGAAGTTGAGGGGCTACACATGCACTGCACCGCACACACCCACTCCTGTGCCAAGTTCAGCCCTTCAACATGCAAACACAATGCTGCTGTGTGATGGTGACCTGACATGTATGTACCCATGTCCCTCCTTTGACTGTATAGAAAGGCACTAGCGTAGGTGCCTCCTGTGACACATGTACTCGGCATAGTTGATGGTAGTTGAGTACTACAAATGAACATGCATGTTACATGTGTCCTGGTGTGTTTGGTTTGATTTCTAGCTGTGTCTATTTGTGTATTCCCACATGCTTATGCTAGGTGCCACCTCTTTGTTGCCATCTCTCATTTCTGCTTTGGATATGTGCCTGCTAGAGGTTGTGTGTGATGCAGGTGATGTGCAACATGCAATACATGTGTTGCCTTCACATTTTGCACACATCCTTTTCTGCTTTTGGAATACCCTTGCATTGCAATGCCACTGGATGCATGTTGGGGTTTGAGTTGCCTGTGACATGGCTGTTTCATTAGTTGGCTGTCAATGTTGCAAACTGTATGTGTGTGGTATGTGCTACTGACATGCGTGTCCATGTTTCTTTTCTTTATGTTGCAGGTGATGACACACTGGCGGCAGAGGATGAAGATGTCATCCCAGACACGGTGGTCAGTTCACATGACCAACCAGGCACCAGTGGTGGTCATGGGGTGGCAGCCCACGAGAACCCACTGTTGCTCCAGGCCATTGTGTCCAGAGCTGACTCTGAGTCAGGCTCTGATGTATCCTCTGACCACTATGTTGAGCCTTATCTGCATCATGACGTGTCGTCGCCAGTAAGTGTTCCTGTGTTGGATGATCTTCTGTCCGCGACATCTGTAGTAGGGGGCCAGGCAGGGTTGGAATGTCCGCCTGTGGTGGTTACGGGTGCACGGTCACACTCAACACCAGTTGGCCATGTTCCTGGGGCATCAGGTCGATGGAGGGATTCAGTCCTGCAGCCATGGGATGCACCAACCCAGCAAGGATCACGGCTCATTGGGCCCAGCAGGTGTGGTGTCCGGCAACGCGGTGGCCATCTGCCACTGGGGTCAACTGAGTGGGAGCATGCCATGATTGCCATAGCACAGCAACAGGGGGGAGCAGTTTAGATGATTGCTCAAGGTATGGAAAGTGTGGCCCATTCCATCCTCCACTCTGTAAGGCAAGTGGTGCTCCAGCAGTGGGCTACGCAGACCACGTGCCATTCACTCAGGCTGGGCATGGCAGCGTCTGACAGGGCGTGCCGGGCTGAAATGGTGGCTCTGCGTCAAGCACTTGATGCTCCAGCAGAGGCACACCGTGAGGCCCTGAGGGTGGAACACCAATCCCTCTGATCTACTCTGGCTGTGCTCTGGATGGACGAGAGTAGGCTGACAGAAGACAGGATGGTGCAGCTTGAAAGAACCATCTCAGCTGAACTCCATGCAAGCTGGGAGTCGCTCCATTTGTCATGTGAGGCCATGCAGGCAGAACTCCGTCTTACACGTCAGTCCTTGCAGGAGGAAGCATGTGTGACAAGTGAGGTAATGCATGCAGACCTATGTCTCATTGCCATGCAGGACCTGGCTTACCAGACCCGCATGCTTACTGCTGTTGAGAGGCAAGGTGCGGCTAGGCATGGTGAGGCAACTGAGCCACGTCCACCTTCTGATTTCCATCCAGAGGGTGACAATGATAGCCTATCTGCCACATAGGATGGGCTGTGCAGGCGCTGAGCCCAGTGAGTTTTTTTTTTATCTCAACATCTACACATGTGGGTGTTGAGGTGCACCCTGTACTTCCCACCTCCTGGGTGCCCCCCAAACCTCCTGGGTCATATATGGCCATTTTTTATTTTTTTATTTTTTCCTGCATTTTTTTTTTTCGCCAACATTTATTTTTTCCTGCAAATAATTGTTTTTTCATACAATGTTTTCTTTTTTGGTAAGTATGTTTATTTTTATTTTTTTTCTTGCAAATTTTTGTTCAAATAAATATTTTCTTGTTTTTTAATGTTTTTATGACTTTTCTTTTTAAAACATTATGCTTTTTTTGAATTTTTTATTTACTGATGATTTTTATTTTTTTCCAGCAAATAATTATTTAATTGATTTTTATTTTCTGCAGATTTTTTATTTGTTGCATTTTCTTTTGTCTATTGTGTATTCATGTGACAGTGTGGTACTTTGTGGCATTTGAAGGCATCCACTGTGTGTTCCAGCTGGGCCCATTCAGGCTTGTCTTGTGTATGTGTTTTGCTTGGGGTCCTGACACATATGCTACTCCTGCTTCCCCTTTCCATGGGCTCGCAAGGATGGCTCGGTGTAACAGCATCTCACACAGGGGCATTGGGCTTCTGTCATATCTGTGGCCACCCTGCAGTCCTACTTGTGTGTACACCCCTAGTGGGTATTCCGGATGGCTTCTACAATGCATGTCTGCACTTCACTTTGGTGAGTATTCTGTTGACTGTGCATTTCATCATGTTGCTTATAAAATTTCTTACATATTGGCTGTCTATGTTCATGCACTTCCTGCTGTAGGTGTTACCATGCCCCCTTTGGCTGTGTAACACCCATTGATGGTGGGAGGGGTCCGTGTGCTGATAATGTTGAATTGGGACACTTTCCCCACAGTGATTTTGATATGCCACATGATGGTTGCACACTGAGTTATCCATGTTCACCACACATTTCAACGACCACCCATTCCTTGCTTGCACCACTTTGGCCATCTTGCAGCCCTGGCTGGTGTTTTGATGTGCAATTTGAAGTATGGCCGCATTGTTTTTGACTTGACTGTCATGTTTGTGTTCTAGACCAGCTCCCCCTCCCATTGGTTGCACTTAGCCCTTGTGACAATCCGGCCAACCAGGAGGCTGGAGCCTGCCACCACTACCAAAAGCTCACAATGGAGGCCCTGTCTAGCCCTGTCCACCAGCCTTCTGGGTCCCTTGATTGTCCCCCTGTCCCCCCTGTCCCTGCCAGTCTCCCTCTGTCTCCCCCTTCACCATCACATCCCCTCCCCTTCTGCACCGTCTTCTTTCCCTTTGCCCCCTGTGTGTGCTTTCTTTCCCCATCTCCCCCATCATGCATTTTGACCTTGGACCCCTCCTCCCTTCTCTCTCCCTCTCCACCATCCTTTCCCCTCCTCCTTGTCCTCTGTCTGTCATTTTCCACAACTACCCCAATTGCCATCAGGCATGGTGATACGTAGCCGCTTGTTCTTTGCAGACATTTCACCTTCTGCCTACATCCATCCGCCCCCACCTTCACCTTTTTTAGTATTATTTTGGCACTTACTTTTATCATTGGTCCCTCCACCACTGATTACAGGTCGTCTCTTCCCCCTTTCCCTTCTGTCTTTCTTCGCCCCCTCCCCAGCACTATCTTGATTCTTTGTCGACCTTCCACAGTTTGTCACGTGTTTTGTTACTCTTCTCACCTCTTCCCTCCTCTTCCTTCACTCCCCTCCTTATGTGACTCCTGCACTGCAACTATTGCTGTCAGGCATAGCAATGTTGATGCTAGTTGTGTTTTCCCACATTCCCTCCCTAGACTCTCCGTTATTGTTGCAGGCACTTGTAATATGTACTTTGATTTGAAAGTTCATTTTCACATTGTGGACTGTTTGAAGGACTTGTAGGAATGTACTGTTCTTTTCCCTTGTTCCCTCCCTCATTGAGGCGCTTTGATGAACTTTTTGTGTAGGTCCTATAAGGATTTTCAATGAATCACTGATGGGTCACTGTCTGCCATTGTCGATGTGGGGTACTCTGTACATTATATGTTCTGCTGGTCAATGGCTGATCCTATGTTGTGCTTTATTTTGAGGTGTCAGGGGATGGGTGTGGTTTAACACACAGGGGGGGTCATTGAGTGCAATGTTCACATGTGCGGTGTACAGAACACTGAGGTTCACTTCATTTCACATGCATGTATTCAATGCATATCCCTACTGAGACAAACACTTAGGCAACACCCCCCCACACCAACTACGTTGACACCATGCACACACGTGTACCCAGATTGCCTTCTCAGGCATGCTGTGTCCCGACAATCCATGTTCACTTCCGAGTCATTGATCGTGTACATGCATGACAGGGTACTATTTTGTTGATTGCACTTTTTTAAATGATGCTCAAGGGGTTTCCTGAATGCAATGCACACTCGCTGTGCTTTCCAGTGAGCGGTGTGTTGCAGGGGACACACACGCAGCTCACAGTGTTTGATATGGCAATTTTTGGTGTCCAATTTGCATGCCAACAGGTATTCTGACTTGTGTTGCTTGCACCACTGGTGGCATGCATTTGTGCCACCGTTTTCAGGGTGTGAGGTTTTGGTCAGTCATTTCTTCAGATTCCATGTCAGGTGTGATTGTCTGATGCCTAGTTCCATTTCTCACGTGCCACTTCATGACTATTGTGTCATGTGTTGTGTATATGGTTTGATGTTTTGCCGTTGCATACCATGGTATGGTGTGGCAGATGGGGGTCAATGGGGTTGGGAATGTTTGGGTGGCATACCAGTACTTTCATGCCCTGTGTTTCAGGGGTGGGGATATGCACCTTGCATGTGTTCCCTTTGGTCACATGGGATTGGTTGTGTTTAAGTAGCTAGGGATGCACACAATGTGGCACTTCCGTGGACACATTCTCAGGGTGGTAAGGTTCTGACAGTTAACTGTCCCTTTCTCATCATCGATTGTGACCTGGTATGTGCCAGGCCTGTATGCACTCCACAGAGGTTCGAGTTTAGGTGAAAAATGTGGCCACAAGCTGGGTACGGGCTGCCTCGCCACATGCCCTTTCCCCTCCCATGCGCAGCAGCCGTGCATGTGGTTGAGATGTGGGGGAACCACCATGTCCACCGGTATGCCATGCCGTGTTGCAACATTGTCAGGACACATGCTGCCACAATGATCCTGCACACTACTGGGGGTGCATATAGTAGCTGTCCACCAGAGCGGTCAAGGGAGCGGAAGCGTGACTTGAGCACTCCGAATGTGCACTCCACTATGGCCCTGGTTGCAATATAGGCTGCGTTGTATCTTACCTGGGGTGGTGTGGTGGGGTTCCGTATTGGCATCAACATGTAGGTGCTCAGAGGGTAGGCACTGTTTCCAGGTAAGGTGATAATGGTTGTCATTAGTTGGGCTTGTGTATTTGTCTGTGTGTGACATGCATGCATGTGCACAGGCATTTGTACTCACCTAGGAGTGATGTGTCGCCATGCTTCCCAGCTTCCAGGGCCCGGCTCAGGGCGGACATTCTGAATATGAAACTATCATGTGTGGACCCTGGATAGTTTGCATAGACATAGGTGATGATTCCCTTGGCATCACATACCACCTGCACGTTGATGGAATGCTAGTGCTTGCGGTTTCGATAGATGTGCTCAGTGGCCCTACGTGGACGTAGAGCCACATGGGTGCAATCTATGGCACCAAGCACTGTGGGAAAGTATGCCACCCTGTAGAAGTCAAGGACCACGGCCTGCCTTTCTCCGGGTGTTCTAGGCATGTATATGTGCCTATGGACTGAGGGGCACGCAGTGATGATTGCCAACACCTGGTGTAGGCAACGTGACTGCGTGGGCTGTGAGATGCCCCCCGCTATGGCAGTTGTCTGCTGAAATGACCCAGTGGCCAAAAAATGCAGTACATTGAGCACCTTCTCCAAGGGGCTCAATGCTTGGGCGCACAGGGTGGGTGATGTGAGTTCATCCTCCCACTCCCTGACCAGCTCTAGGATGATATGAGGTGGAAACTTATACCTGCCATAGACCTGGTCATCGGGCATCCCAAAAAGGCTGGTCCTGGGCAAAAAAATGTGGGGCCTGGCTATTCTCCTCCTCCTGCGGTGTCCCACGATCACTGCTGCGAGGAATGGGACATTCATTGTAGCTGTATATGCTTGTTTGTTGTTTGCGCATACTTTTATGCTGCGCGGGGGCGCTTCCGCAGCTTTCTTGTGGCGGACGTAATTGTGCGTGGGTTTTGACATGCGCAGGTTTTCCCTATTTGATTCCATGAATATGTGTTGTTCACTAGCGTGTGGGTGTTGCGTGTGTTTCCCAGCAGTACATCCCACGTTACGCCTACATTTTCACACGTTGTTCCCCATTTCCCATGTTCCGCCCCCTTTTTAGGTGTGTGCACAAGAAGTTGTGCGCTTTCCCTGTTCCTGTCGCGGACGCATTTGGAAAGTCGCAGTCACTTGTAAGGTAAGCACAGATTTGGCACACATCCCGGAAAAAACACGCGCAGGGCCTTCCATGAATCGCACACGTGCGATCGCACGCGTGCGCCAGCTTTTTGACGCTTGCGCCAGGCCAGCTTGTGCCACACATTTCGGCGTACATTTATTCCATGAATTACCCCCTGAATGTGAGCAAATGTTGTACCATGAGTATTGGCAAACCTTTGAGAGGGCTACCTCCAGTAATGACTATGGGGAGACTCTGTACTAGGATAAGCAGTTTTGTTACGTAGTAGTCACATTTTCATTCATTCGTAAATGAATCCCTCACAATAATAGCCAGGTTACAAAACTGACTAAGGTGAATAGTGCCTCATTGGGATTTAGTAGAATGTTAGGTAGCTTACATATAGAATGTTCACTCTCTATTTACCTAGCGAAGTCTGCTTCAGTGGCTCATGTACTGCCTTATGTTATCTCCTTGTATATCAGCACCCAATGAGTGTTGAAAGAATAAGCACAAAAGCAATGGTGCATAATATTCTTCAAAGCTTACTCTCTATTTCAGAAGCCATGGAGCGGGCTAAACCCCTCAGTTCAACATTAAAAGAGAATCAACATCTTGAGGAGCATTTATCTTGGATTGTAAAATTTCAGAGGATTATTCTGACAAACCTGAGGACACATATGTTACTCCTGGCACGTGTGATTAAAATGCAAAATTATGCTTTAACGTATGAGGATACATGCCTCTGTAATATGGCCCTTTTGGAAGATCTTATGCATTTTCTTTTCTTTTTCCTAAGCTATGCTTTATTAAGGAAGAAGTATACCCTTAATATTTTATGATCTGCTTGCATTGGACAGGCTTCGGCAGATTTATTTTGTGTATTACCTTTCCCTAGTAAACACCTATCAATCGCCAGTAGCACATTATTGTATGAGCACTTCTACTAAGGAAACAGCATTTTAGTTTATTTTCATTACTGTAAGGTAGATTTTAACATTCCGTTTCCTACACACGGGATAATTAAACTAATTTTGATAGTATTTTCTGTTTTTGCTTTCCCTTTTTTATTGAGTGAATGTGATATGGAGTTATATGTTGCATATATTTTGTTTTCATTTAATTGTTTACATTTATTTATCCTTTATTCAGATGGTAATATTTCTTCAAAATAAAGATTATTTTGCTTTGATTTTCATTTGGACAGCATGTAGGTGAGGATGAGGGAAACTCAAGGAGTTATTATTCATAAGACGACATGCTAGGCAGGTGTAATAACACTGTAAAATGATGTTTAAAAGCCTGCATGGAGCAAGAAAATTGAGATAATAGTAGTAAATCAACAACCCACTGTGGGACTCCACCACTGCGAAGTACAAAGATGTTTCTAAGACGCGGCCCACTCATTCTCCGCAAAACCTGACACTAGTTAAGGTTGCATTAAATACTACTTCTGGAAACTGAACACATATAAGAGACTGTGGGGCAGACTTTTCCCCCAGTCTGGCTTGCTATAGGCATTCGGGTCTCCATTAGTATTTAGCAGTCACACTGCAAACCAGATGATTGATGCCTGTGTTCTCATCACATGCCTGCTTGGTAGTGTTAGTATTTTTGATGCTCTGCAACAATTCTAAGCTGGCAAGTGGTCATTGTGAAACTCTGCCTTGTTCAATTTGCTGTGGAAAGCCTAAGCTGCCCAATGGCCAGAGTGCCATGTGAATAACTATTTATCATTGCTGCAGCTATTGTCATAGACCACAGGAGATGCCTCAATGAATGATACACATGTGAGAGTTTACTTTCATAAAAATGAACAAGCATCTTAATTCCAAACACTACAGTGATAACAAACATTTAACCCATTGCTTGGAAAACTACACAATAGATTCCTCAGATGATGAAGATATGTGTGTGAGCCAGACACAGTCAGACAGATGGGGCGGGCATGGGAAAAGGTGGTGGAGGCCTTTACCCTGATTGAATGTGTTGAGTGCATTGCAAAAGCACATTTTTAATTGTATCGTCCCTAAATTTATTTGGCTCGAACAGCCAACGGAGCAACTCTCATAAGCTGAGTATCATGCTCATATTCTGGAAGTTGTCACTCAATTCATTTGACTCTACCAACCAGCAGACTTACTCTCTGACTCCTAGAACGGTGCTCAGAGTCTGGATCTTCGGCCTCAATGTATGTGGCTCTAAACACCAGAGGAGCTACTCTCGAAGTCTGAATGCCACACTCACATACTGAAGGTTCTGTCTCAATATATTTAGCTCAACCAACAAGCAGACCACCCAATGTTTTTGTTGTGCAATATCCCTGTGCACTATAATTCCTCATTTACTAGCCTCTTTCCCTGTCCTCTAGAAAAAAGGAAGGGAGAAAAGGAGCATGTTCTTACCCACTATTCATTTGTGATTAAGCTCATGCCAACTAACAGAGGTCAGGCAATACATGCTGTATATGCTTTTGTTCCTCACTGCTTTGTGTCATCCCATTTTGCTCAAATCTTATCACACCCTGAATTCCCCAAAAGGAGGCTGCACTGCTAGTGGTGTTCAAATGGCCCTGGTAATCATTGGTGCCATTGTGGCACCCTGTGGTGGGACACACCTGAGTGGGGGTAGGGAAAAAGTTGAGCTGTCCCATAGTTAGGAGGGTGAGGATCACTTGCAAGAATGTGACTAGCACTGAGCTGGAGTGCCATCTGACAGTACTGAGCTGGAGTGCCATCCGACACTGGCAGCCACAGTCACTGCTGCTTAAGTGTGATGCATGTGTTCTATTTGTGGAGCATGATGTGCATTTCTTGAAGACATCATTGAGCTACAACCTACTGTACTTGTAAATTGAAGTGGAGCCCAAGGCACTCTTATTTGGGTTACCCTGATTAACTGTGTTCTGGCAGAGTTTGCCTATGACAAGGTATGCCTTCCCCATGCCAGTCACACCCACCATCAAGCAGAAGTAGTCTCACACCCGTGACCAAATTAGGGGTGATTTCATGGATGGGATGTCTTTTGTCCTGACTTAACCCTGAGGTCATCGTACCTCTTCTGCATGGCCCTACTGCCCCCTCCTCAAATATCTGCGTTAGAATCATCTCGAGTTCCACTGTATGGTGCTATTCAGTCTCCAGCAGCACCAAAAACATATTCCTCTCCTCCCATCTGCACTTCATCCCCAAGTACCTATGTAGCTACCTCTCCCTTCAGTTCCTGGAGTGGTACCACCCCCAGCCAAGTCCAAAGTCAATGTATTCTGCCAGCGTTTCAGTTACTCCTCGAGCCACCCTGAATCTACCACAATCTTCTCCAAACTGGTAATCACATACTCCTCCTCATCCACTCACAGTCTCGTCCTACTCAACCACCATGTCACGTTTCTCAACCACTGTCTTCCCCACTTCACGCTCTGTCTCAACCTCTATCTGCCCCTTCTCATGCTCTTTCTCCCCTCTTGACTGACTGCCTAAACCTCTGGCATGGAGGGCATGGAGCTTAAGGAGGACTAAAGCTGCTTATCATCTCCCCCAGCACTCCCTCCAAATATATTGACTCTAGTGGGCTCTGCCACCCTTTTTCTTTGGTGCCCAACCATGGGGGCTCTGCCCCCCTGGCGCCTTCAGCTACCAACCACCCAAGGGGCTCACTTCGCTCGCCCCCATCCCCTGGCAACTGATGTGCATTGAATTCGGTAGCTTGATCACTTGTAGGGCTGCTCCACCAAGGGCTTGCTATGTTCGCACCCACCCCCCACCCCCTTTGGGAATTGGACAGTTGGAGAGTATACAAGCAAAGCTGGAGAAATGTGGGATGGAATGACAGCCAACCCATATCTTTAGGGCATACAATGACCTTAATTCAAAGTGTTACAGTACCGTCACTTACACAAGTTCATCACACAACTTCATCAGTTAATATCAGTTAATAAACTTCAAATGCCTTAGGAATTGCAGATTTGGACAGTATACCATTAAGGTTGGATGCATGTGGAACGTATTGAAACCAGACCCATGTCTGAAGGATATACAATGACCCCGATTTAAAGCATTACAATAAAATGTTCCACAAAATGGTCACATATGCATGACTTCATCAGTGAATACACTTCAAATGCCTTAGGAATTTGATGTTTGGAAGTATAACATTAAAGTGGGCAAAATGTGCAATGGAATGACACCAGACCCATTGTCTGAAGGACATACAATGACTCAAATTTAAAGCATTGCAAAAATCAATACACACAACCGTCACTTATGATTTTATATTATAGGGTAGATTTTGCATGAAGACCCAGTGTGCAAAAACAAAAATGCCTAAGGTGTCCAATGTGCCTATGGTATAAAACAAACAGGGCACACCGATTTATGTGCCATTCATTTCAATCTCTCTGGTAATTAATGTCCACTTGTTTCAAATGGTCTTTGTAGCATTCCCAGTGAAAGACATACTTCTTTGACACTTTCTTAATGGTTCTATTCATCCATGTGCCTAAGGTGTCAATGTACAAAACACAAACAAGGAAAAACACAAACAAAGGGATTCTCAAAAGACCGAAAGGATGGGAAAGGTTTCTCCAAACACAGACATAGATACACACACAAAGGTTTCTCTACAAACACAGGAAAGAAAAAGTGTTAGGAAACAATTATTTTCTTTCAAGTTTTTGCGGCATCACACAGGGAATGGGAAAGTACAAGAGGGACATTTTTGCATTTTGAATTTTTTTAAACATTGAATAGTGGTAAAAAGTGAAGATTCAAGCGTGAAATCATAAAGGATACCCCTTCCCCTCACCCCTCAAGCACTCCCTTGTGCACCCCCTTCTAAAGAAACCCTTGGCCGTTCCTTCCTCTCAGCCTAACTATCGCCTGATTTCCATCACTCCTTTCCTGGACAAAGTCTTGGAAATGCTGGCCATCTCCCAGCTTAATCTGCATACTGAATCTGTTGGTTGTCTCCATGACCACCAATCTGGATTCAGAGCTGTCGGAAGCACACAAACTGCCCTCCTGAACAGATGTGAAGACCTGCTCTCCAATCTTGACTCTAATCTCCCTTCTGTCCTCATTCTCCTCGATCTATCTTCTGCTTTTGATGCAGTCATTCATGCCATCCTGCTCAATCGCCTCTGTGACAAACGAGGTATCACCGATCAGGCTCTGGCCTGGTTGACCTCCTTTCTCACAGATCGACCCTCTCAGGTACAACTCAGTCTTTCCTCTCTTCCATCTCTCTGTGTATACTTGTGGTGTTCCTCAGGGGTCTAACCTCTCTCCCTGGCTTGTCAACCACTACATTGCACCTCTTGCCTACCGCATCACTACTTTCGGTTCCAATTTTCAATGATAAGTGGATGACAACAAGCTTGCTTTCAGGCTCCCCTCAGTCACCTCTTCTCCGTCTCTCATACCAGAATGTCTGGACACACTTTTCAGGAATGGTGTGCCACCAGTGATCTCTGCCTTAATGCCAGTAAGACTGAGATCCTCCTCATTGGGACACCTACTCCCTCTTTTCCTCCCTCTCTCTGGCCGCCAATGCAGGGCCCTCTTCCTGCTCTGTTCTGTGAGGCTAAGAATCTTGGTGTCATCTTCGTGTTTATCCTCTCCTTCTCTTCTTAAATCTCTGAAATCTCTAAGAAGTCAAACTATCAGCAGCACCTCCTCAGATGTATTCTTCCTGTTCTCACTTTCCCCCAGAAGCTCACTGTCTCCAGAGCTCTGGTCCTCTCTGGGCTGGACTAATGCAACAGCCTCTTTCTAAATCTGCTTGCCTCGATTCTTCAATCTTTATTGCTTATCCAGAACAGGACTGCAAAATGTTTCCTTGACCTCGAGCCCAGGGATGGTATCTCTTCAGCACTGAAATCTCTTCACTGGCTCCTCATGGCTGCAAGGATCAAGTCAAGACCCTATGCATCGCCCACAAGACCTTCTGGGTCCTGGGGTCACTCTACCTCCAACTTTCTCTTCCTAAACATTTTCCTTCTTGTGGGATGTTTTAACCCACTTCTGCTCTGCTATGCTGCAGCACTGTGTTATGAGGGTGCCAGAAATAGCATAATGTAATGCTCACCTGGTATCCACGGGACGTCACTCAGCCTGTTCTGACCTCTTACGACCTCAAACCCTTCCCTGGAGTCTGCTCGACTGGAGACTGGGCATGAAACACAGGATTGGTAGAGTTTAACTCCCTATTGTCTCAGTGTGCTTGAACCCCTTCTTCCCCGGGGTCCAACCCTGTCAGGACCCAAGATTGGAAACATTGGTATCGCTGGCGGTTCCGCCGGTGATCGGTCTAGTCCTCACCCAACATGGCGCCCATCATGACGCTGAGCTTATATAATCCAGCTCCGCCCACTTTTCGGCACGTTGTATCTGTTATTTCACTCTCTCTCAACGCTCCGACTTTGGATTATCGCCTTCCTGTGTATTCCTCCTAGTCCTCATTTCCCCTGGTGCCTTCCCTTTATCCCTATTCCTTACCTTTCTATTATCTTCGTATTCGCTACAGTTTTTCTCTGCGTCCACGAGTGCAGCTGCTACATCTGTTGCGGTACCCTTCCGCTTCGCTATTTCTTTCTTTGCTCTAAACTTCCACTTACCTTACTTCAACCTGGGACTCTCGCACTGTGTTTCCGCGTCCGGAAACAGGAGCTTTCTTACTGGACTTGCTATCGGCTGTTCCTTCAACCCTTCTGACTGGTATTTCTCTCTTTTACAAACACGGAAGCGCTGTGCTGGTCGCCGCGGCGTTTCTCAAGCCTTTGTTACTTTTCTACCTTTGTCTACCTTCTCGGCGTAATACCTTCTGGCGAGTTGTTCCTTTCCGTTTCGCCGCAGGGGGTTAGCGCTGCTTCAGACTACTTGAGACTTTGGTACAGTAGCCCTTTCTAATTACTGTTTCCCTTCTCCCTTTTTGATACTTCCTTTTTCTACCCTTATCTCAAGGTCAGCTACCCTTTTACTCCGTACTTGCTTTTTTGCCTCTTTGATTCCTACCTTCAAACACACTATCTACGTCATCACCCCTGACATCTTGGAACTGCAAATTATAGTTCTGAACCATCTAAAGGACCTACCTTCCGAACCCATCTATGGACTAGGGTTTTTTCCGCCTTTGGGCTTTTTCCCTAGAACTGAGGCTGGCCCCCTGGGATTCCCCGGTGATAGGTCCACTCTTCTGTCACGGTGGCCTCCGGAGGGACCAGACCTTATCTTCACGAAAAGAAGGCCAGAACACAGAAAAGCAGGGTTCCAAGGACTAAGGAGAAGCCAGGCAAGTTTGAGACCGATTCTTGTGTAGGTACATCGGAGGAGTCAGGTGAGGAGAAAGGGGAGGTGGACTCGGATCCGGACAAACCCTTCCCTTTGATCCACAGCTCACCTTGTTTTCTTGGAAAGTGTGCTCTCCGTCCTGCTTTCAGCGCATGGGCGCGTTAATTGATGCAGGCTCGTTGCTGCCTAATTACTTCACTGGCAAGAGTCCACGGGTAAGTATAATGGGTCTTTTGAACAGTTTTCTAACTTCGTTCCTTTCCTTCCTTAGATGATGGCCGGCGTCCGGGGATGGCGACCTGCTGCTGAGATGAGTAGCGCTGAAGGTGTGTGAGAGCACGATGTGCGATGCGACCCTTTCGTATTTATATTGAACTGAGTTCTTTTTCTGTGTCTTTTAGGTGCCGCGACGTTTTCAGCGTGGATGCCGGTTATGAAGAAGAAATGCGGTGAGTAAGTGCTGTATGCGGCGCCTCTAAATGTCTCCACGCTAACCTGGAGTGTCTTTTCCCTCTTGCAGATGGATGAGAAGTTCCGGAGACAGAGTTCCCCCAGAGCGGCTGGGATTCAGGTAAGCGTTTGAAGCTCGTACAGTCTTTAAAAGTAAGTGAAGATTTGCGGAATGCTTGCTAATGCCTTTTTTCTGTTCTTTTCCCTTTTCCTGCATGGGAATGACACCGCCGAAGATGCCCGCAGAACAGAAGGAGAGATGAATGATGGGCAGAAGCGCCTCAAGGTAATGCAGTTCCTAACAGTGTTCTTGTTCTTGCAGGAGCTGAGCGCAGAAGAAAGATGCAGGCCTACTGGAGACTGATCCGAACACGGTGAGTGTAACGCTGCAGGTGCAGAAAACGCAAAGCATGTTTCTCAGCCTGGGCGTGGCTTAAATAGTCTCTGGGTATCCCAGGTGTCTCTGCGCTGAACCACACCCAAAAGACTAGACTGTACATGCAGTTCAGGGAACCGAAATATGTGGGGGCATCCATCTTGTCCCCATCAATGCACTACAAGTCCAATTCCCAATGTTATCCTATGGGAGTGAGTGAGTCTGGTGCCACAAGCGCCAAGTCTGACTCCAAGTGGGTCTTTGGAGGGATGGAGAGGCCCTTGAGGGCCATGTAGGTGATTGTGGCCTGGCTCCAGCCCGACATCTTGGAGGGCTGGGGACATGAGGGGCAGGAATCATGACACATAATGGCCACGAAACCCTTGTGCGTGCCAAAACCCCTGAAAACAAACTGTGCTTTGCAATGCACAAAAAGATGGCTGCCCAATCTGCCACACATGTTGTCAGTGGTGGAACAGAGATCTCACTCCTGGAATATGTCACTGGGCTCCACAACATGTGAAAATGGAATACAAAAGGAAAAAGCAGTGTTGCTAAATGAAAACCCAAAATCTTGCTTTAAATCCCTTTTTCTTTGGTGCTGAAACTGCAGAGTGCTGGCACAAAACACCCTCAAACATTCAAAATTCTTGCTGGGTGCTGCAATTCACTTAGTCTAAGAAATCAATGTGAACTTGCAAAGTCCTGAAAAGCTGAAAGCATAAAGTGATTTCCACAGTAAAAGTGGCCTGTCTGTGGATGTCAAAAAAAATCTCTGTGCAGCAGAGGGCTGCTGGAATGTCAGCAGTCAGGAGCCTGCCTGATTAAACTTTAAACATGGATAAACTGAAATCAAATGTTTGCAATCTAAGAGGCCTGTTACTGAGAGTAACCTATGTTGTAATTGTTTTGATCCCATGCTTTAAAATCTTGAATAAGTATTCTAGCTGCTATTTTGAAATCACAAGTTTGTTTTAAGCTAAGGAAAACAGAATTAACAATTAAATCAAGCCTGGCTAAAAGCTACCAAAATGGAATATCAGGTTTCTCCATAGAAGGATGGCCTTTCCCCCACCAGGAAATCACACCAAAGTGATAATTATAGGGTTTGGAAAGAACTTGATCTACAGAGGCAAAAGGGAACAATGAACAGCTGCTGCTAAGGAAATGCGAGGTGTGAAGCCCGTCGTAAATGGCTTCTGCCAAAAGCAACCAGGGAGGAGCCTGCTTCTGGACTTCAGGGAGACAGAAAGAGGCGGATCCGAACAACCATCTGTGGCTGAACCTTCACAAAGAACACTTTTTTAAAAGACTTATAATTTGACAGTTAAAATTGGGAAAAATATAAAAGTAATAGATTTGTGAATCTAAATTTTGGCTGCACGTTTCAAGAGGTGGAAAAATCGTGTGACATGTTCTGGAGAGAAATGGCAAGAAATGTGATTTTACAAAAAATGTATTTCTGCTAGAAGCATAAAACTTTATACATTTATGCCCATGTTAAACGTGCACACTTGTACAAATTTGCTTATAAATTGGACTGTGTTCCTGATGAAAAGGGCAAAATTCTGTGAAAAGCTGAGACAAGATCCCACAACTGCAGGGTTTTGAGGGATAGCTGCTATATAAAATATGTAATCTGTATATGTGATTGTTATAGAGGTTGCACATGTGTAAATATGTATGGTGCCAAAAGTAGATTTTGTGTTCAAGGGGCTAGGGGTGGATTCTCTGCCTCATTAAACCACACCATAAAGGTGACAAGCTGTTTCTCTCCTCCTATCAAGGCAGAGAGGAGACTCTGACCCAATCACCTGGCAAAGGGTCGAGCTTAGGATAAACCAGCCCACACACCCTCTTTATCATAGCATAAATAGAGACAGCTCACCACTCAAAAAGAGAGACAGATTCACTCACCATCCCGATACTGGCAGAGCACCCTGCTGCTGAACTCTACATCTTCCTTGCTCCAGACTCCAGAAACTTGGCAAAGCAGGAACCCATTGCATACCTGAAGCATTTTTAGCTAGGCCTCCAATTCCAGAACCCCACAAACCTAAGCGGAAGTATCAAAATACAGCCGGGCTGCACTGTACCGCTTGCCTGTTAAAAGAATTATCATCAGAACCAAGAAGGGCAGATCCAATCTAGTTCTGTGCCGTGCTGTGATCAGAGTGCATTTCAGATCCAGTCCAGTCATGTGCCGTGCTGTGACCAGAGTGCCTTGCTGATTGCAGATCCAATCCGATGTGCACAGCTGTCCGTCCTAGAACCAGATCCAGTTCCCTGACCAGAAACTTGACGTACCAGAATCCTGACGGTTCTGTTTAAAAACATATCTAGTGAGTATCTATAGATAGAACTGTGTCACTAGCATATGTTCTGTCCATAGTCAATCCCTATCTTAAACCCATCCTATCTTGTATTCAGAACCTGTATTGTTAGGAGTACTGTTGAATTATCTGAACTCTCTCCAAACCATTCTATCTTCCTCCTGTAATAGTATTGCTAAAACTATCATTGCGCTGATCTTTTCCCATCTGAAGAAGGCGAGTCCTTAGCAGGCAGTCATTCTGATCAAGTGGCTGTGTTCCTGTGGGGAATTCGTTTTGTTCATAGTCATCCTCTAGTGTAAGAAATTATTTTGTAATTTTAAAAGTGCATTCCTGTTTCCCATTCTTGCACCAACTCGAAAAAAACGAACTCCACTAAAACGTCCATAACCTCCTCATTTTTTGTGCTAGAAACAAAATGTCAACTTCTGCTTGTATCTAACATCCACAGCTTTAAATCACATCAAACAAGAACTGCACCTCAAATCCATACAGTTCTCCCATTATCGCGATTATCGCTCAGTGAAAAGTTTGCCTTGAATTTCGTTTTAGGGAAATTCTGACACATGTAAAACAGCTTTTGATTGCTTCTGACTTGATTTTTAAGATTTCAAATTGTTTCTTGGTATTAAATCATTGCTTGTGTTTATGTGCAACTATCCAAAGCAGCTCCCATAAGAATTTATAGTAATTTCAGCAATTTTAACCATATTTGGTGTTTTTGCCAGTCCATTCTAAGATAATTTTAAAAGCCATCCTGACAGCTTGATAGTCAATTTCGTTTTTCTCTTGTGTTTGCTGGGGAAAGTGGGATTGATATTCTGTGTGAATTTTGCCATTCCTGAAAACCTGTTCTCTCCTCCTATCTCTTTACATTGCCTATTGGGGGTTGAGGGGCGTGCAGGGGAAACCTTTACCCACAGTGCTATTTGATCTGAACACACACACAAAGGTATTATTTCTGTGCTGAATTGTTTTGCTCACTATTACTCCTTGTGTATTAAAGAGATTATTCTGTGTTACATCACCCTATTGGTGATTATTGTGTACCCATTAAAACATAGTGTGATTAAATTGTAAATACATAAATAAATATTTTAACTTTGCAAACCAGCCTGATTTCTGGTTCAGTGTGACCGGAGGGGTTCCAGGAGAGGGGCATGATATGAGTGGTATATCGTTCAGAATAAAGAACTTTTAGAGAAAAATAAATAAGGATTTCAGTTGTGCATTACATGCTAGGCGTCGACTTGCGTGTGTGCCGGATATTGAAATCACTTACATTCAAGATCTCTCCGCTCATCCACCTCCAACTCTCTGAGGGTCAGACGCTTCTCCAAGCAGAGAGTTGGGGCCGATCTATCTCCTCGACTGAGGCCTCCCTCTGAAAAAGCCTTGCTGCCTCTCTCAAACTTGAGAAGAACCACCTCCAGTTCCTGCAGCAACTCAAGAACTTCCTTTTTGCTTCTGCTTTCTCTCTTTCTCTCCCCTGCTGATATACCTGACTGTTCCGCGCACTGGTCACCTGTATACCCTCTGAACTCGGGCCCAGGCTCCTGTATGTCCAGCTGCCCTTGCACTGCCTGTGGCCGACTCCAGCACTTAAGGGTCTGTACCTGCAACCATACAGTTCCTTCTCTTTGCTTTATGTTTTGTGCAGGCGTGGATTGACTTGGGTCTTGAGAAGGCCTGTCATATGTTTGAAGGAGGGAGGTTTAAAGAGTTTGAGGTTGTGCGGGCCATGTTGGGGAAGGATGTTTTCTCAGTCTTTGACTATTTGTGGTTGAAGGGCCACCTTACTGACTCAAGATGGAAGGTTAACTTGGTAAGGGAACTCACCCCATTTGAAAAGGCTTTTGATACCAGTGTTGTGAGAAAGGGAATTATCTCCAAACTTTATTGGTCCCTTGTTACTAGTGATATGATAGAAGTGGGTCTCAGGGTTACAGGAAGGTGTGCCCCCTCTCTTAACAAAAAAGGAAACAAAAACATGTGCTATAAAATGTGTTTGGCCATGGCGTGGGTTGGGATGATGGTCGGTTGCTTATATTCATGGCAGAGGTGGGGTTATTTAAGCCCCTGTAGTGAAAATAAAAATTTGGCACCCATGAACCCATAGTTTAATTTCTTAATAATTGATGTCAGCATAGCAGAAGCATTTATTTGTGATTAAGCAGTTTGACTAGCATAACATCTTTATAAATATCACCTGCTGTGATAAAACACAAAGGAAGGGGCATACAAATCACTGGGTATTTGTGTGGCAGTTCGACAAAAAAAGAAACACATTTCAAAGAAAACTAGAGATTGTCATTTTAGGCAGCATTTTACAGTTTGGAAAACTAGTGTAAAATGCACATTTGGAAAACTATAGTGTGCCCAGCATGTAGAAAGCCTGCTTTTAAGTGATGGCGCCCACCCCAGTGATAGTCATGGCCCATTGATTTCCGTGGTGTCCCTTTCATGGCAGAGGAAAGAAAACAAGTTCAACAAATAGGAACTTCAAACACACGAATGAAAGCTGAGCAAAGGAGCACATAGCAGATTTATTTATTTATTGTGCATTTGTAAGGCCATCAATACATCAAGTAAATTGTGTTTCAAAATGCCCACAGGGTAACAGGAAGGGAACATGGGAGTGAAAGGCTAATATAATGTAACCTAAGAAATGCACCCAGATGCCTTTGGGCCAGGCGCGCTATACAAATAAATAAAATACAAATGCAAATAATAACAGATTACCGAGCCTCCAGCTTCACTGCAAATCCTCCAGGCGCTCGGGTGGCTCATGAAAGAGATGGCACGGTTTGGTTAGCATAGGGAAAATGTGAGATAGCTGTGCTGCTGTGTTCATGCATGCAGACCCCTAATGCCCTGAGCCCTACATTTTGCATGTTCCCGTGCCTTGGCTACCATGTACTCAGGCACTATGTTATATGTAGCCAGTGACGCAACAACCTAGCCACGGCTGCAGGACCCAGAAAATAAACCTTGCCTCTGACTGCACAGTTAACAAAGGCCCAGCAATACTAATGTAAAGTGTTTCATTTTTAGCAACTGCATTTGCGTGCATACATTTTTAGACAATTTAAATCCTGATGGGGTGTTACTATTTGCCCTCAGTGGAGTGATTGGAAGATTAGGGGGACAGGGGTCACATTCTCATAGAGGTTCTTAAGTGTGTGGTTTCAGACGGGAAGAAGACAGTCAACTGCTTGTAAAATTAAAGCTGCACCTGAAGAGTCTCATTAGAATGTGTAAAGACGTTGGATGCCCAGCCACACGTAGATTTTCCCATCCATCAGTCAGTTTCTAAAGTTAGCCACTTGCCTAAAATGAGAAGATTTAGCCCCGCACTGAAATGTTTGTCTAGTTGCACCCCTGTAGCAGTCTCACACAATCTGTATTAAAAGGACAGCAGTCTACAAAACTGAGTACTTGCCCTAAATATGAAAGAACACATAATTGAAAATGGATACATGTCGCAACGTGCTGATGTGTGTCTCATCAACGTGCAAGCAGAATACACCACTGCATGGTCCTGATTGCAGCCGGGCCGCCCATTACTTTAGAGCTACTCCCAACTGGAAACTATTGTGCACCCTATTTTATCTAGAACGTCTTACTTTATTGGGGACGTGCACAGTTGAAAGTAATTAGCGTGTACAATTTAGATATGGGATTTCAGCTGCTGCTTATTTCATTTATTTGTTTTTAAAATGTGTTGTAAAATGCACTGTTAACCCATTACTTATTTTTAAATGCTCATGGAGAAACACCTCAGCCTCTCTATGTAAGGCTCACTCGCTACACTTGTTTGCTACCACATATTTTCGGTGCATGTTTATTCCCAGTCCCGCCCATTTATAAAATTCACCGGCCACAAATGGAAACACCAATTTTTCTACAAAATCCATAGCTCCACTATTATTTTTCCCCCACTTCAACCACTGGCGCAGAGAAATGAAAGATGAGCTGGGTAAATTTGCAATTAAGGTGTGCTTGTTAAAGGAAAAAATCATTCAATGACTAACATAGTAAATAAATACTATACGTGCATGTATCGTTCATTAGGTCAAAGGGGAGCAGCCAGCACGTTTTAGAAGACAATGATGGGTACACCAATTGAGTCCTGGACAATGGTACTTGAAAGGGAATGACGGCAGAATGCTCCCATTGGAGGCAGTGGTCGGGAGAAAAAGTGAAGCAACAAGGGCCTGGACATTATCATACTAAAAAGCACCCTGATAAGGATCATCTTTACGATACCATTTAAGCAAATTGATTTATGTGGAAAGTGAAGAAGGGCACACAAATGCGTTTCTGAAAACAGGCGTGCTATAAGTCATAGTGATTATTGACAGCTGGGCTGCACCATAGCCACGCCTGTCCATCACAAGATACATATTGTTCATAGCCTGGTACTAGCAGAAGCTTCTTCTGAATGCTGTCCGACAACAATTATTGTAAGCCAGGCTTTCCTGTATATTCAGCCGTTTAGGTTCCGTTCACACCTTCGTCATGTCCTCCTTGGCCTATTATTCCCCATATGCTGGTTCCCACAGGCTCCTGGCCTTCCCACTGTATGTTATTATCATGTATTTATATATGTATTTATTTATTTATTTATTTATTTGTTTATTTTGAATTTGTAAGCCGCTTATACAGCAAGTAAATTGTGTTTCAATTAGGCTCATTGTCTGAGCCTAAGGCCCTATGCACATCTCTCCACTCTCGTGTAATCAGGGATGGCATGCCCCACATCCTCATGCCCCACTGCCACTACTGAGCTTATTCAGTTGTGTGCCAATCCATAAAATCTCCCTCCTTTGTGCAGCATCACTCTTTCTCTCCCTAGCCACTTTTGATTATCTCCACTGTGTTTTCTTATGTAAGAGTTACTCTCCGTCATCGCCTATTGCTGCAGGACGAACAGTTCCCCGCTCTGGCATGTCACGTGCTCCCTTCTCTTGAGTCTCTAGGGACGCTTCCTAAAGCAGGTAGACCAGAGCAGTTGGGCAAGTGCGTTTGCATGTGAACGGAAACCATTAAGGGAAAATGCAATTTGAAGCCTTTGGCTGTTAGGCGCATGGGTCGCTTACAGCATGCATTCTTTCCTTTGTTGTTGAGTGTGGTTAGTAATAGAGATGCAAATAAATATGATACGATTTTTTTTACAAACAAAAAAATTGCCTTTTCCATTCCTAGCAAAAGCTCCTAAGCTTTCCAGTGCGTTTAACTGCAATTAGTTTAAGTTTCACGTAGTGGGGAATTACAAAAGTTGAATGTACCCAAAACTGTGGGCCCGAATCATGGAATTTTTTGCACGGTTCAAAGTGATTGCACTGCTGAAAAGTGAGTTTGAGCTGCTGACACAAACCCTGATTCATGGAACTGTGCAAATTGTATTTTTTCGGTGCAAAGTAATTTTTTACTGCAGAAATGACTTTTGTACTTACTTTGCACCGACTTTGCAAAGGCCATAAGTCAGTCACTCGGAAAGAAGGGTGGAATTTCATTCTGGGGCAGAAGAGCGATAATGAATGACCTCCTAACTAACACACCCACTTTGACTGGCCAACGTTTAATAGTATGATTTGCGGTTTAGTTAGCCGTGGACAAAAGGCATTAGTGCTTAAGCTTTTATGTGGTGTTGAGGATTGGTGGTGTTATGCTACGTGGTGACTGCACCTCATTTGCACGGCGCAGTAGATCACACACATGCTAGAATACAGAAAGTTCACACAGATGCAACTGCAGTTTAGCACAGTATTTGGACTTGCCAAACATCGATCCTTTCATAGCATGTTTGCATCAGGGCAAAGGTTGCCCTACTGCCAATACAGAATGGTGTTATCAAATGATGTTCTGGTGCAAAAATGCCCTGAAAGCATATGTTTTTGCACAGGGCCAATGTTTGCGATGGTGCTAATCCTGTGCAAAATAACACTTGCACCTTTAACCTGGCCCCACAAGGACTCAAAAATTCTCTTTACTTTGAACAAAGGGGAACATATACATTCCTCAATACAGAACAAACAATTGTTCATAACAGTGCTTTCATGAATATTACATGAGACACTGCACCATTGTATTTTTCATGATAAATTCAGCATACTGGACACAAGAGGGCAGGATTAGACAATGAATCCAAAACATATTCCCTTATTCAGGTGATGGCTTTTGAACACTGTTTTGAAGACGCCATTTTGTTTTCAATTATTTAAAGCAAAAGTCCTGAAAGTTACCTCAGGCATCTCAACTGTCTTATAAAGAAGCTGTTGCCCTAGGTGACTGGAGAACTCCAGGTTTTTCGGTGTGGCGATGTAATATATTTCATTTCATACACAGAGTGTAATGAATCTCTGCAAACTATGAAGAAAAAGCAAACACGGAATACGTACGGATTTTAATTAAACCAAGGGGTTTGGTGCCCGTTGGGCTGTTGTGAAGAACACATTATCTAGTACATAAAAACATGACATGACTTGGAACAATATTGCATTTTTCGGGGCCTGACTGTTACAACTTTACCCTTGTGTAAAGAAATGGAGCAAACACATTTTGCTGCTTAGATAATGCCGAAAGGAGCAAACAGGTTTAGCCCTGAAGCTATATTAGCTATACATGTTTTCACTAGATCAGCAATTAAGCAGACTGTTTCAATAGCTATATTTACTCTGTGACATGAAAAGAAATGGACTTAACACATTTCTTGCTCTGTTATGCCGCACGCATGTCACAAAAGTCTAATTCATTTTTGCATTAGTGCAAATGTTTTCAGATACCATGGAAATTGACAACATCAGTTTGCTCCATTCAATGTTGTCAAAGCATTTGTTCCGTTTTTTTTGCGGCAGTGTAAATGGCAGATGATTTGGCCCCACTGATTAACTAAACCTTTACACACACATGCACCTTATGGCTCGCTCTCTCTCTCTACTGACACTCTACTGAGGCCGTTCAACCTACCAGCGCCTTGAGATCATAGCAATGGTACACAAGGCGCTATATAAATGCCAAGTAACATACCATAACATCTGAAAATTGAAATCTGCTGGGGCAAATGAGGAATGCCGCATATGCATCCGACTTAAAGATCATTGGCAATTGGGAAATGCACACACAAAATTGCTAATGTGCGTACTTGTACACATGTTCACGATTAGTAATTTCTGAAGAAATCCATGTAAGATGGTGGACATTCAAGTGCCCAAAGGAATGATGTCAATGGACCCTTGATGGACAGCTAGCATCTAACAATCCAAATTCCCGCCCCAATTCTCAGACAATGCTGAGAGCCGAATTCGAGTTGCGAAGTGCTTTTTGCACACTGCTCTTTCAAGGTCCGGCATGCAGGTGTTCCGATGCTCATCATTGCTTTGGGCTGGCTGCGATTTACACAGTCCTCAGTGCATTCCACTCACAGCATATTCTGCATGCAGGTGTTCTGATGATCCTCAATGCTGAGGACCGGATGTGGGTTACACAATGTGCCTTGCATTCCACTCACAGCATGTCCTGCATGCATGTATTCTGATGATCCTCAATGCTGAGGGCCAGCTGCAGATTACACTGTCCTCATTGCATTCCACTACACTCACAGCATGTCAAGCATGCAGGTGTTCTGATGATCTTCAATGTTGAGGGCCGTATGTGGGTTACACAGTGTGCCTTGCATTCCACTCACAGCATGTCCTGCATACAGGTATTCTGATGATCTTCAATGTTGAGGGCCAGCTGTGGGTTACACAGTCCTCATTGCAGTCCACTCACAGCATGTCCTGCATGCAGGTGTTTTGATGATCCTCATTGCAGAGGGCCGGATGAGGGTTACACTGTGTGCCTTGCATTCCACTCACAGCATGTCCTGCATGCAGGTATTCTGATGATCCTCAATGCTGAGAGCCGGATGCTGGTTAGACAGTGTGCCTTGCATTCCACTCACAGCATGTCCTGCATGCAGGTATTCTGATGATCATCAATGCTGAGGGCAATCTGCGGGTTACACAGTCCTCCTTGCATTCTACTCACAGAATGTCCTGCATGCAGGTATTCTAATGATCCTCATTGCTGAGGGCCGGATGAGGGTTACACTGTGTGCCTTGCATTCCACTCACAGCATGTCCTGCATACAGGTATTCTGATGATCTTCAATGTTGAGGGCCAGCTGTGGGTTACACAGTCCTCATTGCAGTCCACTCACAGCATGTCCTGCATGCAGGTGTTCTGATGATCCTCATTTCTGAGGTGCCGGATACGGGTTACACAGTGTGCCTTGCATTCCACTCACAGCATGTCCTGCATGCAGGTATTCTGATGATCCTCAATGCTGAGGGCAATCTGCGGGTTACACAGTCCTCCTTGCATTCTACTCACAGCATGTCCTGCATGCTGGTATTCTGATGATCCTCATTGCTGAGGGCCGGATGAGGGTTACACTGTGTGCCTTGCATTCCACTCACAGCATGTCCTGCATGCAGGTATTCTGATGATCCTCAATGCTGAGAGCCGGATGCTGGTTAGACAGTGTGCCTTGCATTCCACTCACAGCATGTCCTGCATGCAGGTATTCTGATGATCCTCAATGCTGAGGGCAATTTGCGGGTTACACAGTCCTCCTTGCATTCTACTCACAGAATGTCCTGCATGCAGGTATTCTGATGATCCTCATTGCTGAGGGCTGGATGAGGGTTACACTGTGTGCCTTGCATTCCACTCACAGCATGTCCTGCATGCAGGTATTCGGATGATCCTCAATGCTGAGGGCCGGATGTGGGTTAGACAGTGTGCCTTGCATTCCACTCAGAGCATGTCCTGTATGCAGGTATTCGATGATCCTCAATGCTGAGGCCCATCTGCCGGTTACACAGTCCTCATTGCATTCCACTCACACAATGTCCTGCATGCGGGTGTTCTGATGATCCTCAATGCTGAGAGTCGGATGCTAGTTAGACAGTGTGCCTTGCATTCCACTCACAGCATGTCCTACCTGTAGGTATTCTGATGATCCTCAATGCTGAGGCCCAGTTGCCGGTTACACAGTCCTCATTGCATTCCACTCACAGAATGTCCTGCATGCAGGTGTTCTGATGATACTCAATGCTGAGGGCCGGATGCAGGTTAGACAGTGTGCCTTGCATTCTACTCCCAGCATGGCCTGCATTCAGGGTTCTCATGATACTATGGTCTATGGGCTGTTTTAAAGCGCTAACGGCCGAGGCATCAAAGCACTGCTATAGATTCAGAATGGTGTGCACCATGATTAAAAAGTTGTTGCTGAAATACAAAGGTTTTCAGCACCTTCCCAAAGGTTATGATGTTTAAACTGATCCGCAACTCTGGTGGCAATGCGTTCTGAAGTATGTCTGCCAAAACTCTGAAGGATCCCCATCAAGGCCCTGAAGCATTGCTCCACCAGAAGAAAGGCATATGATGAGCGTAACTTGCGAGAGAGAGAGAGACAACCATTGCATTTTACTAGTGAGATACCTTGGCCCAGTGTTTTGCAGGCCTTTGAAGACTATCGAAATCAATCATGACGTTTTTGAGGGCACGGAAGAAGTAGGCACCTTGATGCAATCCAATGACGACGCGTGCTGCTGCGTTTTGAATCATTTGTAGTTTATTTATAAACTATTTGAATGCGCCGAGCAATAAAGAACTGACAGGGTCCAGACATGAACCAATGACCACCCGAGTCATCACACAGATGTCATCAATTAGGCCTCTGCTAGAAAGGTGTAGATTCCGCCATTCTCTGCACTGCCTTATAATATGATTCACTGACCCTCAGCGCTCATGGAGGGCAGTGGGGCATGCTTTGTCTCTTGTTTAGGACATATAAAGCCTGATTTAACACGTTTTGGTGAGAAGTGAGCATGTGAGCAGTGGTGGGCATTATAAGTGACCCGGATGGTTCACAGTGTGTTGGAATTGTTGACCCATACATATTTGTATAATTTTGTTGGGGGGGATTCACTTGGTCTTATTTAACACAAGGAAATGTACCTGGAGTTCTTTAAGTCACACGAAAGAAGGATATGTGTGACACAGTGGCCAATAAACCTTCTCCCTTCACTTTAAGCGAGCATTCGAAAAACTGGGTCATGAAACCTGGAACCTTATTAGTCTTTGATCGCTTCCAGGGTGCGAACAAGGTGACACTCCCTACTCCACTGTTGGGACCGGAACTTCCAAAGAAGCTACTGCAGTCACCAAACATGGGCTTCTCTTTATACACAATACTTTTGTTTTTCCATAATGCCCAATATGGAAAGACAAAAGAATGCAAGGGATGCTTTATTAATAAGCCAGGAACACAGCATGATGTTTGGGAAAAACCATGTTACTAGATTGGCCAAACTACAAGTTGTATTTTTATCAAACACTGATTGCTCCATGATTGCTGCCAATCGGGGTCTAACACATGGACCGGCAACATTGGGCTCTCCAGGTGTTACAACCGCCATCAGATAGCCAGGATAATCAGTGTTGAGGAAACAATGGAGTCATTGCTTAAAACATCTGGAGAGCCACATGGTGCAGACCCCTGATCTAGTCCAATGAAATGTTCGACAGATTATTAAAATATTTATTGACTGACTGTGATGGAATCTAAATTGATCTTCAATAGCATCTAATAGTTGAAAACTAAACATGTCAACTGTTTTAATAGGCTTTATGAATTATGTTAAGAATGTAATCAAATATTCTTATTTACTGAGTACTTCATTGGGTACACATATTCAGAAACCTGTACATGTATCACCAAAGACATTTAATGTGCACAGTGATAATGATGACAAGAACATATTGTTGTATGCAAGTCCAAGATATGCCAGCTCCACAAAGGGCAGGTTCCATTTCTGACAAGTTAGCAAAAAATACTCCATGTCTATTGAGAGCAAAGCCAGCTGGTGCTTAGCTGAGTACAAAAGTAGTAGGCAAGATGGATGCGATAAATGTGCCTCTGATGATTCGAATTGGAGAATAAAGTCGTTTTGTGGAATTCAGTGCTACCAATTGAAGCTCCTGTTGGAAGCCTGAGCGTTCAGTAAAATGGATAGAAAATATGCTATTACATCTAATCAATACTGCTTCATTCCAAAGACAGTACACAATGAAACGGGCCGGAGTGTATTAAGAGCCTTTAATGTGGGCAAAGGAAGTTGACACCTGGTTGTGGCCTTGTTGACAGCTGGCTGTGCCCACGGGGAATATGTGCTACTAGACCTACCCCGAAGAAGGCTGTAATGTTTTTTTTAAATCATGGAAAGACAAAACATTGGAAGGTTTGGACAGAAGACTTATATCAGACATTATTACCCTCTGCCACTATATTGTCCGCAAAAAGAACTGCCTTTATTCCAAAATCCTTATCGTGTAGTAAATGTGCCGACTTCCTTTCTGACAGAAAGATAGCTGTTGAACAGCCTGATTGGTAATGGTACAGAACACTGCAATACAGGGAACCCTACCGAGAAGCATCACAATATGTCGGATTCATGATGGAATTTCGGCCTGGCTACAAGTGAATTGTAGGAGGAACATTACCCTCAGTTTGAGATGTTACAGTCAATTTTCCCCATGAAATTAGCTGCACTGGGAGACATGTGAGGCTTAAGCAGCAGACTGTCAAATGCATACGAGCCGTGAATGGATGCTATCCACAAGATGTCCAGATTGTCAAGAAGTGTTCATAAGACTTTGGCTGACATTGTGGCTTAACACTGAATTTTGCAATTTTGAAAGTTGTGAAATTGACTTGCGGGCAGAGGGTGAGAGGGATAGAAAGAAGTGAAAGTGTAGAAAACGACAACCGTCAAGGTTAATTTTCTTGGAGAGAAGGTAGTGCAAGAAGTCCCTTCTCTACAAAGAAAATCACGGCAATCGCTGATTATTCAACCCCAGTGCTCTGCCTGTGGTGCACGCCACTTCCCATCCAAGCAACCTCTGCTACTCATGCATTTTACCTCTATACCCCTGGGGGCCTCCCCTATGTACAGAGCTCTGTTGCTTCCCAGCAAACTTTATAAAACACAAACATTTATACATACATATATACATACATATATGATGAGTTTAATATTTATCATCTGCCAGTTTTGAACCTATGCTGGAGAGTTCTCAGCCTAATTAATTATGTGCCAGCAGGACACAATGGTCAACTCTGTCCAACACGACAAAAGGGGATGGAGAAAACATACAATCAAAGATAAATAAAGCATTGCATCTGAGTAACTATCTAACAAAATTAGCAAAGATGTTTCTGTCTTATGAAATCTTAAATCTAGCTGTAAAAGTCATAAAGGTTCTCCCTAACTAGGTGCCGTTGAGATTCCCTACAAGCAGGTTTCTGCTCCTGTCACTCCACAGAAACTGCTGTCATGAATGTGTCCAACTTCATCTCCTCTCTTAAGCACTCAAGCCTATCATCTATCCTAATCCACCTTGACCTGTAGGCTGCCTTTGACACTGTTGATCACTCTGTTTTACTTAATGCTCTCTTTCGTCTTGGAATTCAAATAGTCATATGATGGTATGGTTGCCTAGGGACGCATAGTTCAGTAGAATAGAAGGCTGCCCAAAGAGGTAAGTCCCGCCGTGGCAAGTAACCTTTCTAATGACAGGGACAGTTCTACTTGGACGCTATCTAGCGCTCTGCTATAGGGATATCTAGCATGCAGGCCAAATCTCTGCTGGGGTGGTGGCATACACAACGTGCGTAGCGCAAGCCTCTCCGATTCAAAGCCTGGCTATCTGTCATCGGCACCAGTGCATGGGTTTGACTGAATCCCTTTTTACCAAGGGTCGCAGCCGACCCATGAAGGCGAAAGGTAAGTGTATGTGGAAACAGTGCCCACTGCAAAGCGAGATTGCATGTTCTCTTGTTAGACCATGCCATATGTTCATTTGTTATATTGAGCTGATATTATAGCTGATTTTGTTATGTGTTGTTGCTGCAGGATGCAGGGGTAGACACCCCACATTCCTCCTTTTCCCCACTCCCCTCATCCACCGGGGCAAATAAAATCTGTAAGAAATTGGTGGTAAAAATGACTGCAGTGAAAAATGCCCAGTAAAAAGACAGGGTAGCATTACATTACTAGGAATACAGTGACAAGTGATTCAACATGCTACGTTTTGGGGTTCCCCCAAGTCACCTTCCAAACTCCCTGCCCCCGACAACCCTATATTTATTTATATATATATATATGCTGTGAAGAAACTTGAGGTAAGAGAGAGTGAACGTGATCTGATTTATCACTACAAAGCCCTTGAAATTTGGTAGATGTGGGAAGTGATGACCATTTTAACTCGCCCTACACCCTGCTGATGTCCCCCTATGATCTATGATAACATTTTGTATCTGATTGTGAACTCTTCGGTAATTCCATGTATGTAATCATGGCATTTGAAACGGCAAGTACAATGAGTTTCATTGTACAATGAATGTCATTCCCCACAAACACCAAATTTCAAGTTTTTTTGTGTGCAATAAATCAGATGCCTTAAACCTCTTTTAACTAAACATTATTCACTGAACTTCAAATGTGTTGTCATGTTATATTTTCTTTGGTGCTCACTGGTTATGGCCTTCAGCTTTTGCCACTGTACATGTAAAACAAAAGAGGTGATGGCTGGAAGGTTTGGAATTAGTCCTAACCTCTGGCATTGCTCTGGTACAACCCAACAGACCATCATTTCTTTCGCCTGCCAAGCTATTACAATTGACATAAATGAGTTAAAAAGAAGGAAGGCCACTACTGGCCGAGGCCCATGCTCCCCCCTAGTGCCTGGTCAGATCCTACCATGGTCTATGTCCATGTTCAGCAGCTTCCTGATCCACAGGCTATGGCCCTTGACTATACCCACTGTACCTGTTGCATCAACTATTAAGAACAGACCCATATCCCCTTGCCCACTAGATCAGATCCCACCTCTTTGCAGGTTAAAAATACTATGACCAAAGCCCATGGGTCCGTAGGCTATTGGTTTACAAATCGTCCCGGTAATCATTTGCAGGGTAATGCAGAGTATGACGATTCCTGTGCCCCCCCTTTGTTTTTATTCCTGCAATAATTGATCACACTAACAGGGAATAGCTTATTTGATAGTGTTCTTTATTCCCACCACAAATCATTCCCAGTAATCATTACTATGATAATACAGTAAGATTCCTGCCGTTCAGTATATTTTGGCAATTACTAGAGTAACAGAAAAATGATAGAATATTAAAGTCTTCCCTGTCCTCACTGGCACTCCCTACGCGGCCCCTCCTCTTTTCTGGGTCCCCCAATCTTCTTCTTTGTGCATTTTCACCAACCCTCCTCTTTCACCTGCTTTTGCTCTCCAGTCCATGTGATGCATTTTTGCCCAATCGCTTCTTACAGGGCTACCACAGTAATCTTGTGAGATTAACGCAGGATTAATTTGATAAAATGAAAACATTCACCCCCAAATGGGCTCCCAGACCAGCCTCAGAATACCCCAGTGCCCATGAGTATCAATGCACCCTTTATACTGTTACAAATAACATTGTGAGCACTTCACATTTTTTGTTTCACTCTGTATTGCAGTGGGAATTGTTTGCATCGCGCAAGAACAAATAAAATGCAAAATTTTCATTTCTGAAAATCCTCTCAGCCACTCTGTCGAAATGCACCATGGTACATACCTACAAAAATGTCAGGAGTAAGCAATGCCCCTTTCTCCATTAAACATTTTAAAAACAAATGGATGGATGTACCCCAAAACAGCAAAAGGCACATCCTGTGGTGCTTTGTGCACAACTTGGTTCTTATTTGCTGCAAACCCGCCCACGGTTTTCACGCTACAGATATGCAGTTGTCTGAAGTCTTGAGACATTTCTGTTTTGGGTTGATTAAGGTATGTATAAAGTAAAGGACATTTTTCAACATCTGACCAAGGACTAATTCCATTTGAGGCACATACCGACGCACAGACCTCGCAGTACTGAGCTACTGTTAAAAGATGCCAGCCCAAATACTGGCTACCCACACTCTGAACAACTCTTCGCTGTTCTCAAGCTATGTCCATGCTTTACACCACCTCTTTCACCAGCTGGACGGCAGAAAAAGGAGTAACTCCACTTTTTACCAACTGTCATTTTCCACCAGAACGCACTAACTCCACTCATTCTTTGATCCACATGTGCCCACATGTGCCCACTTGGCATGCATACGACACCCCCAAGATCTTCCGGAAGCCTCACCTTTTATGAGAATTTGGAGTCACCTTTGTGCAGCACTAGGGGCAAAATAATCTTAATCTCACGTTCAGGAGGTAAGGCTCTCTCATTCACTGGTTTCCGCCTACCATATCAGGTCTCTTCCTGCTATCACTATACGGGACATTTAGCACTTTGATGAGAGCTATATATATCCAATCTGGGCCTAATTTTGGAATTTGGTAATCTTTATGCAGCGTTATTAGTAAGGTTGCCTAGGCATTGATGACCCCTATCTAACTTGGTATGCTCTTGCAATGGGCGTGGCCTACAGCCGCTGAATTTGCATTTAGTTCCATCCAAAATAGCGGCCGCGATTCTTACGAGGATTGCAGCCGTGAGTAGAACTAAGCTCCATTTTTACATGTGAGTTCAGGGGAAATGGGCCTGATCAGCATTTGTCTTGTTTTCTTACTCCTGCTAAATTCTATGTACTCTTACCAAACATATGTTTTAACCACGACCTTGTAGGTGTGGAGGACTAGGTCACATATGTGTAATAGCCAATGTTTGATTGTTTCAATTATGATCGAGCGCGTGTGGAGAATCATGCTCCCCAATCTGAACAGGATTCATTAGGAGTCACTGGACCGTGGGTGAGGTATATGTCTTATGCAATGCTAGGAGGAATGAATAAACCTAAGGACTTTGCCCTTTCATTATATTGGATGACTAGTGGAAGTAGGAGCTGTACTCTGGCAAACATAATACCAACAATGATTTTGGTGTTTTATAGCCATTGGCTGGCTATATTTATAAGTGGAATACTATGCAGCATATGGGTTAATTAGAATATAATCATACAGCTTTTCTATGATACGATTGGTGAGATGGTTGCAGAATCAGGAATGTAATAATTATGAAGTTGTTATATGTTGCTTATTTTGTAGAACATAAAGAGATTAACCAGGAATTCAAGTTATTGTGGACAATGATCTCAAAAATTTCCAAGAAACAGAATTACAATCCATTGGGGTGAATACAAGATTTTGAGTCATGACTACCAAGAATCCATCCATGTGGTGGTCAATGATGTATACAAATTGTAACTATGATATATCTTTTTGTTTGAACTGACTGAGTCTTGTATTTATATTTACTTATATTTAGTCTCCTGATTTTTAATTTTTTTCTTTACTTCAAACCTTATAATCCTTCCTTATCCAACCCCCTTTTTTTCTGTCTTTCACACACATATTCATTTTTGTCAACCTTATGATTATATAGCTCATGTCTGCTTTTGAAAAATCCAAGTGCCGAAAACATGTGTAAACCATAGGGCTTAATCAGCAATAAACACAATTGGCGCAACCTGAGAAGTGGTAGTCTACTTTCTTCTTATAATTTGGTTTTAGTCGTGTGTGCTTTTAATACCTCAGATGGTGAAAACTTGGCCCCGGTAAGTGGCACTGACCGGTATTGTCACATGCATGCCACAACATTCCTGAACCAACCAGCCCTTAGCATGCATAAGTGTCACATCCATTAACATTCTATTGAATCTCTTTACACAACTGCTCTCTTGTGGGAACATTTCTGCAGTCACTGAGCAATGGACTCCCAAACTGGGCATGAATGCCTGCATCTCTTTACACACAAATTGTGGACCACTGTCTGCGGTGTGATGCTTCCTCCTGTGTGAACTCCCTCCTTCCAGAACACTGACTCTAGCAACTCTATGCTCCCAGAGCACCCCAACATAAGGCAACTTGAAAAACATGTCTATCAACACCACCAGGTGCATATTCTGGGCACCTTTGAAAGGGCCCGAACATATCTACAACACGTTCTTTCCAGACATATAGGGAACCAGACATAAACACATTGTAGTTTTATGGGAGGCCTGCACCATGTCACTACTTTCACAGTTAGCGCATTCTAGTATCGCTCTCTCGTTAGGTGCTTATCCATGTCAGGCCTCCAAAAGTCCTCTCTTACAAGGGTTTTGGTCTTAGCAACACCTAAATTACCTTCATGCCCAACTCTATTTTTATAGCTCCTGGTACGCAAAGCCTGTGGCTCCTACGCAATTTACCCTCTGAACTCCAAATTCCTCGCAACCCTCTTAAATTCCATGAATTGCGTTATCACGTGCTCCACCCACCAATCATTCAGCACAAACCTACCCACTTCCATGTAAGCATGATTTTGTTCGCAGCAATGATCCCACTCAGCTTCATTAAAACACTGATCCACTGAAAACCTTTCTTTCACTTCCTCCCAAACAAAGCTAACAGCTACATTATGCTCCACACCATTAATGGTATGCTAGACAATGCATAGACTAGGAATTCTAACTGCCAATCACATGTGTAGCAGCAAAATCTACTACTAATGCTGTGAGACACTTGTCCATTGTTGACATACACCATCCATTCCTTTCCAGTTATTTATCACCATAAATAGTTCTTGAACGTATTGATGGCGCATGTAAAAGCCAAACATTCTCATTTGATGGCTAGTGAGTATCTGCTCCACTGTAAACTCTTGAGGCAAATGAAATCAGACATTGTGTTCCCATTTGAACTGTGTCAGTACAGCCCACACACAGGTTTCACTGGCATCAGTTTCACCAATGTGAGGCAATTATTATGAAATGAGGATAACACTTGAACTACAGAGATATCTTGCTTGATACAGTTGAACTGCTGCTCACAACCTGCAGCCCATTCAAATGCAAAACATGTCTACTGGTCTACTTCCTCACCTTCTTCATTTTGTCTACTTGATGCTTTAAATAATTTGGAGTAAAACTCTGCCAGAATGATGTTAATTATTTTCTGTTGACTATTGTAGGCATTCCTGATATGGCGTGTAGAGCTTCGTACTTCAGGTGAACACCTACCTCCAACAATAAATATACTATTTGAAACTAACAGATAGTTCTGAATCATAGACCACCTTAAGGAATGGCTTCATTTGTAAACAATACTTCTCGTTGAGCCCTCTTAAATCAATGCAGAGTCTGACATTGGTATTTCCTTTCTTCAACACCAGAACTGGACTGGCCCAATCCATTCTATGAATGATGCCTTCATGCTCTAGTCTCTGCAGTTTAGCTCAGACTTCATTTCAGAGAGTGAAGGGAGCTCGTGTGACTTTGGGGGCAGTCAGCACAGCTTACTTTCTGGGCCTCAAAAGATGCATGAAACTCTTGAGGCAACCTATATTGATTCTAAAGACTTGCGTAAACCATGATACCATATCTTTTGCGGGCACTTATGCAGGGACACTCTGTTGAGAATCTATGGCAAGTATTTTCTCAGAACCCTGTGACAAATCTGGACTTGGCATGTGAGCCCACTACGCAAGACCTTCTCTAGGGGTCTGGGCAATTGGGACCTCACTGGGAGTGACTCTCTCTTGGGGAGAACTACTCCCAGTCCAGCATGGAACTCCCTTTTCACACCAACCTTTCTGCATATATTTGTGTTGGAAAAACTGTTGCTTTCCTGCTACAACTATTATGCTATACTATATGATTCTTATTTGACTCTATTGGTTTCGGGTAATGGTGAAGCTCACCTAAGTCCCAACTGTCTTCATGGGTGCCATGACCACTAAAGAGAAGCGGTGTGTCTGATGGCCAGCAACCAACGCTGAGACCCGAAAGATGAGAGGAGCTCAAGCTCTCGAGCTCCTGCCGACAAGCACCTTTCTTGCCGCACGAGGTATGTACGGGGAAAGAGACACCGTGGATGTGTGGATGCTAGCGGGATGTATGACTGCGGGCTGGAATTTCCACCAAACATATGAAAAGTCACAACAACATAACAGGCATACGGCCTGACTAATCCAAAGAAAAGGGATGTTAACATTGTAACACCAGGTTAGAATAGCCACCCACAGTATGAGACATGAAGAAAATGAGTCAGGAACACGGCCCCAATAAATGAGAATGATAAAGATACCAATATGGTGTATCCAAGCTGAAACAACTGCTAAGAGTATCACGGAAGCATAGACACAGGGCCTATGTTGAAAGAGAGTGAAAAGAAGGTGAATACTCTTCAACCCTGACCGCAAAGTCCTTGAAATCATGGAACACATTATTCCACATCTGGGCAGAAGCCCTAAGCTAGGTTTGTAACAAGAAGTAAGACACATAAACCACAGAGCTACCAGACTTTGGGAAGTTCCAATGCTATGAAGGTGGGAAAGGAAGAAGTTTAATTTCAAGACATTCTGGAGGGACAAGAACATTAGAAAATCAGAAACTGTTTACTTATTAAATGGAGAATGGAAAGCAAGACTGGTGGTAACTTAATTTTCTAAAAGGATTTGATACTAAAGCTGTGAAGACATTCTGCAAGAGACTAAGAACAAGATGAATACAAGAAGGCAGTCAGAAGTCCATTACTGAGCCTCGCATTTCTTTTTAATGTAGTATTAGTTGCTTTGCTTCGGACAGAAAGACATTTTGTTTGAACTTGCGGTGCACCCCTAGTTTTACTTTTGTTAGGTAGGGAACTTCACTTATAGCGACATGGCAAGTTAGAAATGTTCTTTTAATTTAAATAAAATCTCTTTTGAACATGTCACTAAGTTGTCTGACTCGTTCTTCTGGTTCACCGCAACCCCCAGCGTCTAGTTTAATTCTTACATTGGTTTGATTGGTCCCAAAAAAACATGTTACGACTTTCTGGGTGACGAAAATAGTTCTTTGAGATTTGTCATCTTTATATTCCAGTTCAGCGTGAAACTCTCCGACATGTCAATGGGAAACTCCCCATAGGCCTGGGCTTCAACATTGGACTCATTAACAATGAAGTGTTAGAAGAAATATAATCAAAATTGAAGTGTTAATGATTGTATAATCTGCGCCAGTGTAAATCATGAAACCTCTTTTCACTCCATTTTCCTGGATAAGACATTTCAGACAGCTAAAGACCATACATACCTATTTGGGCAAGGCATGTAAATCACACAAAGACACCAACGCCTTCTAATGCTTTCTGATACTAACTTTGCGCAAGAAAAATCTTCCAGCATAATTATTTTTTAAATTAAAAAAGTACTTGTGTCAACGTCAAGCAGAGGGCAGTGCTGACATGAAGACAGGATAACTCCATCACCCTGTGGATTCAGTGTTGTCACTACACCATCAAGGTAGCAGAGGCCGCCGCTTCATTCAACGTGGATTGGTCTCATAATGTAGAGCTGATTGGGTCCCTTTGTACGGCAGCAAGCCGCGGATTACGTGTGAGCTGTCCGACACATCATGATATAAGTTTAGTGTGTTGGTGGGCGTAGGAAGAACAACAGATTGCACTCAAGTTAGCGGTGGAGCTGATTTCAGGAGTATTTGGGGAAGTTGCTGCAGAGACACCTCAAAGTGTCAGGTCCCATGCAATCCCTTTATAGCCAATCATCACCCTCTCACCTATCCAAAGCACCCCATTTCACGTGGGCACCAGTATGAACTTGCAGTGCTTCCCGACCCAAACACAGGAGGGAGTGAGAGAAAAGGTCCTACACAACGATGGACTTGGAGGAAACACCAGGCAACTGCAACACAATGACAAGGTAAGGGAAAACAGGAACTGAAACTAGATGTGAAGCAGGCACAAGGGAGAACCTACGGGGGGCCACTGGATGACCAGAGATAAAAGCAGTCATAACAACAAACAATACCCTCTTCTCTTTTAAGATTAAGTATTTCCAGTCAGTAATGCCTCTGCAAAATGGAAAAAAAAAGACTATTCACTACTGTAAATAATCTGATGTTACTCTCATACCTATTGAGCCATATTTTATTTATTTATTTATTTATTTATTTATTTATTTATTTATTTATTTAGTCATTTGTAAAGCACACCTAACCCTGGGGCATCTGGGCGCCAGTTTTCTTTTGAAAGTACATACAGCGTAATGAAATATGACTTAACAGTTGAAGTTCAATTTGGTTGTACAACACATATTAATGCATACATGCAAAGGTATAATTTAGCAGTCCAATGTTGGCTGACAGCATATAGCTGAGGTTTGGGTTGATTAGACTGCTCTTGTGTGAATAACCAGGTTTACAGACTTTTGTGGCAGGCCCAGAAGGTGGATTTGGATCTTAATGAAGAAGGTAGCACGTTCCAGCTTTTAGCATCTACCACTGGGAAGCTGTTACCATCTGCTTTCATACTTACCTCAATACCCACAATAAAGAAATCTGAGTGGTGAGGAAAAGTTCATACTATTAATAATTTACTAACACACACTAAAGGATTTAGTGCATGTGAAAACCAATACAATAATTCCTAAACTGTGAAAGCCCAAATCCTGGTATGACCAGGATTTAGAAAAAGATAGACTCTCAGTAAGAGAACAGTTGTAGGAGACTCAACGCCCCACAAGCTAAATTTTAATTGAGTATAGCAACTAGAAGTTATGAAAAGAAGGTTAACTTTAAATAAAAAATAAAGATATATCTTCCCCTTCAAGTATTACCATTTGACAAAATAGCTATGGTTAACATTAAAAAATCAATTTCGAACACCAATAGCTTTTGTCAATACCATTGAAACTGCTACTGGTATCTGCTGTTAAGCCCACCTGGTATCCACGGGGATGCCACCGAGCCCTGATTGGATGATTTGCACTCTCGAACCCTCTCCGGGTCCCTTGGTAAGGCCTCTGGTTAAACATGGATCTGCAATATAGGAGAGCTGGATTCAATACCAGATTGTCTTTATGTTTGGCCTCAACTCCTTCCTCGCCCTTGGGCCTTCTCCTCACCGTAATATTGTAAGAGGTGGATTCTCCATGCTGCCCCTCGTGGCAGGGGCGCGTAGATGTGGGGGCGAGCAGCGACCAAGTTACTTCACTGGTGCAAGCCCCCCTGTGGGAATCCAGGCCTGCTGTGACTCCGTAGGTTTGCTGCTTTGCAGTCTTTATATGCAGTTCTTATGTTCCTCTTAGTTCCAATAATAATGTCTTGCTTCTTTCCTTTTAGGTATGGAAAGATATTTTGGAGTTGTCATGCAGGTTGAAGATGAGCATGGACCGGTAGGCGAAAGCGCGGTATGCGCGATGCTGTCCGGTGAGTAATGCGTGATGCGCAGCACTGTTTTGCCTTTTATATTGCTAACCTGTGTCTTTTCTCTCCTTGCAGTTTGCGATGTTCCTCGCCGAGTGCCATAATGTTCCAGCAATGATACTGACCAGGAGATGACTACCCAGGTAAGAATTGTGTGGCTTTCTTCATTCGGGAGGAAACGTGAGTACACGCTTACTAATGCTGTCTTTCATTCTCCTCTTTCCAGGTTATGGTATTCCAGAATGCATGCAGTGCCGGATGATGAAGTTCGTACCTTCAGGTGAGTGGAACTGAAGTCAGCGATGGATTGAAGACAGGATACTGTTCCAGGTAAGTTTCGTAGTGTTCTTTCTCTCTCTGCAGGTCCTTGGTTACAGGTAAGCTGCCATCAAAGAACTGGACATGGTGAGCGTTACACTGCCCATAGCAGAATAACGCAAAGCATGTTCTGCTGTTTTGGTGTGGTTTAAATAGTCTCAGGTAAAGTAGTCCAGGTAAAATAGTCCCAGGCCTGCCACACCCAAAGTAGTCCAGGTAAAGTAGTCCCAGGCCTGGCACACCCAAAAGACTAGACCGCATAGCTCAGTGCCTTGTAACTGAGCTATGTGTGTGCCTCCATGTTGGCTGAACCCCCACAAGTTAAATAGTCCCAACTAAATAGTCCCGTTCTAATCTTGGTCTTCATGATGGTTTTGAGCCTGGTGCCAAAGGCTCCAGGACTGACTCCAAGAGAGTCTTGGATGAGGTTTTAAGGCCTTTGACCTGGCCCTAACTGGAAGGCTGACTTGCCAGTGAGGGCCAGGGGCAAGGGTCATGACATCTGCAAGAAGGTTGCAATACATTTTTTCACAATGAGGATGGTGACATCAGACCATGCCTCACATTAAGGCCACCAACCTAGACGCAGATGCACTGAATCCAGTATGAGACGATTTTAACTACTGGTTCAAATCACATATTGTGCTTCTATCACCGATCCTGAGCTCAACCATCTTCTGAGGAGAGACACACTTTTTGAATTACCTGGCAACCCCTACCAAGCGGGACTAGCCAAAGCAACTATGCCTCGGTTTAAATACATTATAAGATATATGCTATGTTACTTGATATTTGTATAACGTTTTACTACCACTCGTATGGCTGAGGTAGTTTTTGTGGGGTAAATGGCCCTTTTCCAAACCGTAGTCTTAACAGACATGAAATAATAGATTATTAAATTGCAAGCAGATATTATTTACAATTTCAAGTCACTGTCAAATTATTAGAAGCGATGACTAGTGTAGTTAAAATATAGTAACTATAGTATGAAGAATGTTCTGGTGCAGCATGGATTGCTCCGTCAGTGAATGTGCGATAGTTGGAGCTAAATCTTTTTAGGACTGTAAGAGTGCAGAAGAGGAGACTGGCACACAGGTGGCAAAGTGATTTCTGTAGCCTTTTATGAGTAAAGAAAATAAAGAGAAATCCTAACTTTCCCTACCTCAATGAAGGGTTTCCCTGCCTCAACTAAAATACTAAGGGTTCTGTCAGAATGTTCGAATAAATCAATAGTCCACCGTCCTTTGTCAAAAATCCTACTTCTGTCCCTTACACTTGATACTAAACTAGAGAAAAAGTAGAATTTCTTGGTCCAGAAGAATGACTCTCTTATTCTGGACTGGGGATAAAGGTTAACTTCCAGTTGTTCTCTTTTTCTTAGGGTAATTACTCCCTTCCCCCGGATCAAAACTGATCTCCAACACAATAAGGTAAAGTTGAATCCCTTCTCCTTGGCAGACACAATGCCTAATCCCCTCATCTTCCATACCAGAAGAAAGACTCCCTTCTTTGGTATCTTGCTTTCAGAGTTAAATAACACAACCAGGGGAATTATTGCCTTTTTTTGGTTACCGCTTTTTTGCACATTTCAACGTCACTGGTGTGAATGACTCCCTTTCCCTGGCATCTCTTTTATTTTGGTATCACAGTTCAACAACATCAGGGGGAATGACGTCCTTTCCCTGGCCTTTCTCTTACATTTGTATCACAGTTCAACAACACCAGGGGGAATGACTCCCTTCCCTGGCCTTTCTCTTACATTTGTATCACAGTTCAACAACACCAGGGGGAATGACTCCCTTCCCATGGCCCTCTCTCACTTTTAGGTTTCTCAGCAATACAGTTCATGCACTGGTAGGGTCCTTGACCCAGGCTTCCCCACTTTCACCCACTTGCCTCACTATACTGTCACAAGGAAGATGACTTGTAATTTCCTTCTGCTTTGGGTGCAGGTCTTAGACCTGTACTTGTGTGCTTCATTGATCTTGCCGACTTGGTTTATTATCCTGCCAAGTGCTGCCACAAAGAAAGTGACTTGTGTCCTTTTCTTGATATTTGTCCTTAGGCTTGGGGTTCTGATATGTGCCCCTACTAGGAACCACTTCTCCTTATGGCTCTGCCTACTTCTCTCTAGCTCAGGGGTTATATCCCATCCCCTGAGTTCTGGATTTGTTCTTCTTAAATGATTATGTGGTAACCAAGACCATCTCGTACACCCACCAGCCAGCTCATTTACTCCCGTACCTTCTGGGATATTTCTGGTGTGGACCGGTCTGCCTCGGGGTCTGTCTTTGCTCTGCTTGAGTCTCTCGTGGCTTCCACTGGATTCTCCTTCACTGCAGCATCTCTGAAGCATCTGTCCCTCTGCAGTATGTGTACCCATTATAGACCATATGGTCCACCTCCCCTGCGAGGCTGGGTTACTGCTTCGCCACAGGTCCTCGAGTGGCAGACACACTGGGGATGCCGTCTGCTTCTCTTTGGCATCCGGAACTGCAGTCATTTGAATTTTCCACGCCAAGCAGCTTGCTGGTCCTCTTTTCCTCCAGTGATGGCCGATCCACATTGTAAGCCCTTTGTTGCTTTATATCTCGCACTGCCATGCTTTACTGGAATGCTCACCTAGGTTACATGAAGCATTCATCTTGGCTCTGCACCCCGTCCTCATCCCAGTATTTCTTAATGTCATAGATTTACAAAAGTACATGGACGGACTTGGCAAAGTGTTATGGTCTATGAGGTATGGAGGTGGGTAGGGTGTTGGGTGAGGGTTGCTATACTGCATTCTTCTGAGAGGTTCTCCCTTGTCCTCAGAGGGGAGGCCTCTTCCAATGAAATCCTCCCACTGAATACCACCCCCAAGGGGACTATCGGGTAGGTGCCTCACCACTGTGGCCTCATGGCAAGGGGCTCCCCCTCGGGGAGAAGTGAAGACATCTCTGGCTTTGTCACAGACCCAAACATATTCTATGGGATGCAGCATTATAGGTGGATCGGGGGTAGTATAAATAAGTCTATCAATCTTAAGGGCATCTGTCTACAGCTGAGGGCTCTGATGCACATTTGTCAGATATGCCATACATTGAATGCATGCTCACTTGTCAGGCCGTATTTGAAAATGACGAGACCTCTGTGAAATCCAAAGACCAGATAACTGGTGTTCACCATATGTGCATTCTGTTTGATATATAAATTATTTTATTAATTATTGCGCTTCGACAATGCACCAAATCACCACCTTAGTGGTCTCAAAGCTCCTTTTCTTGTTCAAGCTTTAGGGCATAGTCTTCCCCACCCTTGGATCACCAGATCTTAGACTTCAGAAAGACAATACAAATAAGCAAAGATGAGAGAGAAGGGATAGGAAGAGAAAGGCGGTAAAGAGCAACTGAAGGAAGTTTAACAAATGTGTAAAGAAATGAATGGGAGGGCTGCAAATAATGTCATATGGGTTTATTTTATGATTGCCTGATGTCCTTGAGCTGTACTTGCGCTATGCTAAGTATAATGAAGGTACAAGTGACCAGGTCACTACTTGGATTTCCTTTAGGGGTCTAGAGAGAAGCAGTCTGCCAAGGCCAAGGACAACATTGTCTGGAATATATTCGTGCTTATCGTAAACGCTTGGAAAAAGGATCAACAATTATTTACTAGGAAGAGGATTTCAGGATTTAGAAGATGTTTGTAATTCATGTTTAGAATTACGGTATATATACCAAAAAGCCAAAATTAGACCACACCTATGTATCCACATCGTGACCCTAGCTCTCTCCTCCATTTTCTGTAGAAGCTGCTATCAAACATCTGCTGACCCTTAGGGAACAATGTCAACCTCTGGGTGACTATCAGTTAGGGTTCTGACCAGATTTAAGCATGGAATTGGTCACTCTAGCAATGTCAGACAACATCTGCAGAAGGGTTGATAAGGGCTCTCATTCCAATGGATCTCTTTCTGGTATTCAGCTCAGCCGACCACACCATCCTTTTGTGAACCTGTACCTTTCTGTTTTTGTTTTTTATTCTGTGTTGCTCTGGAAGGATTGCCTACAAATAAAAATAAAAAATAAATAAAAAAAACAGAACTCAAATCGAGGCTATCAACTCTGCTGAAAGTGAAACAGAATATTTTACAACCGCATGTTATGTGCCCAAGGGTTCTGCACTGCACCACCGTTCATTAATCTGTATCTTCAACTATAAAAAAAAATAAAAAATAAAAACATGCAGCTGATACACAGATTTTGGCCAATGTAGTCAATCAATCATCTTACGTATGCTGGCAGTTGGTCAGTGCCTCGAGACTAACAGATTCAAATAATTCAACGTGTCCTATCTGAAGTACTTTACTTCACATCTCGTCTTGTTCTTGCCTTGGGTAGACATACTACTCCCCCGCCCCCTGTCCTTCATCATCAGTAGTGATATTTTACAGTTTTTACACAAAGTGATGGCTCTGCATGCTTTGACATCCTCCCACGGAGACTGTTGCAACGCAGGCTTCTTGTGTTTAGCTAAAAATCCAGCAGCTCACATGCTTAGAGACAACTGCACTGGCTTCTGCTGGTTGAGGGCATCAGATACAAAGCTGTGTTCCTGAGCTTTCAAGAAACGCAGAGCTCAGATTATTGTGCGGTAAGCCTCTTTCTACTCTTCAACAAACATCTCCAATCCCTTAATGTTAGACCTAGCAGATGTCCCCAGAGCCCATCCAAAGCAATGCCAGTACTGTACATTCTCCTCACAGAGGTAGGCAACTCAAGAAAAACACTGTCTTTTTCTTCCAAAACAGAATAACTCTGTTAGTAGGAAAACAGCCAAAATGCTTCTCTTCCCAAACTGAAATCATTTTATTCAGCCCTGTTGTCTGAAACACTGTTTTATTAAGCTGCATATTACTGCCGTGGCGCTCCTCCGGTGCTGAAGGGCTTTTTGAATCACGCAAATAAAAATGTGAAGGAGTGGTGTAGAGTAAGTTAAGTTTTCATTTGAAGTTAACGTTGGGTAAATAGTTTATTTGGCCTCGGTATTTTTACCTTGTTGAGTAGTGACTTTAATATTGCCAGATATCCTCCCATCTGGCCGCAGCCGACAAAACAGTATTATCGGGTAAGGTATTTTAACGCATATTATGGCAGTAAATGTGGAGCGGCTAGAGGGACTGGGGGGTAGTATTGGGGGTGCGGGGTAAAGGTAGGGGTGTGCAAAAACGAGTGGTATAGGGAGCTGGCCCCTAAACAAATACCATGGTAAAATCTGATGAAATGTCCCATGAAGACACATGTGGCAGATCCTGTTTCAATTCCCAATGCTTTTAGATTGCATCTTTATATAGGTAGTAGCATTAACACGTTTTGCTTTTCACTATAAAGTGGTGCTTAGAAGGCCCGTATAAGCCATACCTATTGGTGTTAGAGTACAGATGGAAGATTTGATGAGAAGAGGGGCACGCCGCCTCTGGGTGTTGTTTTCCTTTTTAACGATCCATTGAATTCACATTGCCATGCTAATCCCTATGGCCATTCACACACATTACCTCCCCCTGCATTCCCCAAACCCACACTCCTGTGATCTCTTTGAGATAGTTCTATCACACAGTAACATCAACTATTGGCTTTTGAGAGACTGCCAATGTTTCTTCTAAGCAGTCTTCAGAAAGGTAATATCTTATTTGTTGATGTTAATCAGATCCTGGTCAAATAAAATGTGTTAACCGTGTGAACCTTCTTCCATCTGTTCTCTAAGCTAGCTACCTGTCCGCCCATGTGTTAGTTGCATTGCATTCCTGTTAATAAAAGCATTGCCAAAGCCAACAGTATTGTCTATTGTTTAGGAATGTGTCAGGCACTGTTTTCGAGTAGGTTACAATCTGTTTTCTCAGTGTGTGTGCTCATGTGTTTGCCAATAATGAGTGTGTTATGTTACTGGGATTTATGTTGTGCACTGTTGGCATTTGCATGGTCGTTCTCTAGGCACGCTGATGGATCTGAAAGAGCTTGGTAAGGGGAGCAGTGGTCTGGAGAGTAGTAGTAAGAGGAATGAGCCTTCTGGAACAACACATGTGAATGTGCATTAGGTTGAGCTTAAAGGGGATAGCGTGGTGGCTCCCGTTCTTTCTGCCAAGAAGGATGTATTCATTGTAGTGCGTTGTTTATTAGCTATTTTTCTTTTATTCTTTTCTTGATGGTTGCTTGGATGACTGTGTCAATAGCCACTGAAAGGCCTAATAGTATCAATGCAGAGGTGGTGTTAGAGTCTCAGTCCATGTTTAGGTCATCCCAGTCTGGTCCAGTAGATGGCTGATTTCTTTGTGTGGTAGGATTTGTCTTTATTTGTAAGTTTCTAGGAGTTTGGCCTGGTAAGGGATGCATGATATTGGTGGGTAGATTTAGTGGGGATCTCTGTGTTTCTTGGGGGATCTTTGCAAAGGCATTTAATATGGGCAGATTTCAAAGATTTTAGAGACAGTTCCTGTTCCTAGCGAGTGGTTCATAAACGTGTGGCAGGCCCTGCCTGGGCCTCCGTGAGTGCTTTTAAAATAATTTTTGTTTAATTTGCTTTTCGCGCTCTGAGCGCGGTGTTTGGCCTGCTCCTCCCTCCCACTTCCTGGTCCTCCTCTCCCTCCCCGCCTCCCTGCCCGCCCACCCCCCCCTATGATTGGCTGTGTGCCTGCTTCCCTTCTGGCCTACTCGACAGCCGTTCCCCCCGCTCGCTTCTTTCTTCAGCTGAGCGTGGAGAGCGGTCGCCGGTGGCCCTAGGGGAACAGCAGGCCTGGGAAACCCTGCCTGGGCCTCCGTGAGTGCTTTTAAAATCATTTTTGTTTAATTTGCTTTTTGCGCTCTGAGCGCGGTGTTTGGCCTGCTCCTGCTCCCCCCTCCCACTTCCTGGTCCTCCTCTCCCTCCCCGCCTCCCTGCCCGCCCACCCCCCCCTCTGATTGGCTGTGTGCCTGCTTCCCTTCTGGCCTACTCGACGGCCGTTCCCCCCGCTCGCTTCTTTCTTCAGCTGAGCGTGGAGAGCGGTCGCCGGTGGCCCTAGGGGAACAGCAGGCCTGGGAAGCCCTGCCTGGGCCTCCGTGAGTGCTTTTAAAATAATTTTTGTTTAATTTGCTTTTCGCGCTCTGAGCGCGGTGTTTGGCCTGCTCCTGCTCCCCCCTCCCACTTCCTGGTCCTCCTCTCCCTCCCCGCCTCCCTGCCCGCCCACCCCCCCCTCTGATTGGCTGTGTGCCTGCTTCCCTTCTGGCCTACTCGACGGCCGTTCCCCCCGCTCGCTTCTTTCTTCAGCTGAGCGTGGAGAGCGGTCGCCGGTGGCCCTAGGGGAACAGCAGGCCTGGGAAGCCCTGCCTGGGCCTCCGTGAGTGCTTTTAAAATAATTTTTGTTTAATTTGCTTTTCGCGCTCTGAGCGTGGTGTTTGGCCTGCTCCTGCTCCCCCCTCCCACTTCCTGGTCCTCCTCTCCCTCCCCGCCTCCCTGCCCGCCCACACCCCCCCTTCCTCTCCCTCTGCCTATAACCTCCCCCTTCCTGGGCAGCCCTCTGCCCGGCAGCCCACGCGGCTAAGGGCCCCAGGCCAATGGCGACTCCTACAGTGCGGCTCCCTGTGTGTCTGCAGGTGTCCGCAGGGGACGCCAGGCGCCAGTTCCACCTGTTCTCCGTTCCCCGGCCCACCCCTCCTACTCCTGGTTACATCCGCATGGGGCCTTGCCTCACTGTATTCACAGTTGAGGTAAACTAGGGTGTTACCCTCTCCTCGCAGGATTCTCAAACTTAGGTGGCCTGGTACCTAATACACATTACTGTTTGCTCTGAACTGTGGTAAACTAGGGTGTTTTTCTCCCCTCGCAGGATTCTCAAACTTAGGTGGCCCGGTACCTAATACGCATTACTGTTTGCTCTTGCTCTGAACTGTGGTAAACTAGGGTGTTTTTCTCCCCTCGCAGGATTGTCAAACTTAGGTGGCCTGGTACCTAATACGCATTACTGTTTGCTCTGAACTGTGGTAAACTAGGGTGTTTTTCTCCCCTCGCAGGATTCTCAAACTTAGGTGGCCCGGTACCTAATACGCATTACTGTTTGCTCTTGCTCTGAACTGTGGTAAACTAGGGTGTTTTTCTCCCCTCACAGGATTCTCAAACTTAGGTGGCCCGGTACCTAATACGCATTACTGTTTGCTCTTGCTCTGAACTGTGGTAAACTAGGGTTGTTTCTCCCCTCGCAGGATTCTCAAACTTAGGTGGCCTGGTACCTAATACGCATTACTGTTTGCTCTGAACTGTGGTAAACTAGGTTGTTTTTCTCCCCTCGCAGGATTCTCAAACTTAGATGGCCCGGTACCTAATACGCATTACTGTTTGTTTGCTCTAATTGTGGTAACTTGTGCTTGCCGCTCACTTCCTGTCTGCGTGCTCTCGTTTCGTCTGTCTCCCCCCCTCCCCCCTCCCTCCTACTCCATGGTGCTCTCTGTCTCGCCTATCTTCTCTAACTGCTTCTCCATTGACTATCCTGCTCTCCTCACTAAATCTGGTAGGAAAAAGTTTAAAAAGGACATCCTGGTCTCCAACCCAGGCCTCCCTATCGCTGACACCTACACTAGTGCCTGCTCTAAGGAAACTCTCACTGACATCCTCTTTTTCGTGCCTTCGCCTGACCTATGGACCCTTCATATGGTCTCTGTGCTCTCTCCTTTCTCCTCCTCTCCCATTAATGGTGGCACCCGTTGGGATGTCCTCTTGGCCCCCTTCCGCTCCTCTAAGGCCATCATCAATGTATACGCTAATGGGACCATCTTGGTCCAAGGCCCTCAGGCCAACCTTCTCCTCTTTGATAGACGCTTCCCACACCTCATCAACTTCCTCTCCTCTCCTGCTGTCCCCCCTCCTCTATCCTTGGCTACCTTGCCTCTACCCTCCCTCCCTGCCCCCTCTCGTGCTCCTTCTTCACCTCCTTCTTCAACACCTCCGCAGGGCGTACCTCTGATCTGTACCCCTCCCCGGAAGTTCTTCAAGGAGGGCAACCTTCTCCACATTGCCACTCTAAATTCTCGCTCTGCCATCAAGCACTCCTCTGATATCTGTCACCTTCTTGAGGAACTGGACCTCGACGTCCTCTGTCTCACTGAGACATGGTTCACAGCCAGCTCTGCCACCAGCTTTGACACACTCCTACCTGACGGTTACAAGATCCTCTCCATGCCCAGGCCTAACCGTGCAGGGGGTGGTGTTGCCCTTATCTTCCCTGAGTGGATTCCTGCCACTGTCACTCCTACGCAGACCTACTACTATTTTGAATGTCTTGTCTGCCGACTCTCTCTCTCTCCTAGCCATTCCCTTACCGTGGCTACTATCTATCGGCCACCTGGTCAAATTTCCTCCTTCCACTCTGAGTGGGCTGACCTCTCCTCCTCACTCCTGTCCTCAACCACTCAACTCCTCTTTCTTGGCGACTTCAACATCCACCTTGATGCCTCCAGTCCCCCCACTGCTCTCTTTCGTGACCTCTGCGACTCTCTCTCACTCTCTATTCTCCCGTCTGGGCCTACTCACTCTGCTGGGCACACTCTTGATGCTCTGATCTCTTCTGACCTTCCCCTCTCCGTCCCTCTCTCCACTCCTCTCTCCTGGAGTGATCACTTTCTCCTATCCTCCCACCTCACCCTCCCTACCCCACAGGCAAAGCCACCCTCTTCACTGCCACCCACCTTCTCGGTCATCCGACCCATGAAGCGTGTGTCAGTTGAGGCTTTCGCTGCTACCTTCTCGCCCCCCCCTGCCCCTTCGGCTGACTCCCATCCTGACACAGCTCTCTCCATGCTCCACTCTGCTATATCTGTTACTCTTGATATCCTTGCCCCCGTCATGAGAATCCGCCTGAAGCCCAAAGCCAAATGTAACTCCTGGTATGACTCGGATCTCGCCACCCTAAAACGCAAGTGCAGGGTTGCAGAGAGGAAATGGCGTGCTTCATGTTCATCCTCAGACAAACTGGCCTGCCGCCTGCTCCAAAGGCAGTATCGGCTCTCCGTTCTCACCAAGAAGAGAGCCCTTATCCAAGCCCGCATCTCTGCGGCATCTAACAACTCCGCCAAACTCTTTAAAATCTGCAAGGAGCTGGCCAACCCTGCTGCAGTCTCTACCTCTCCTGTCCCCTCCCAGGCCCTCTGCACTGCATTGGCCTCTCACTTCATCTCTAAAACTCAGGACATCCTGTCCTCGCTCTCCTCCTTTCACCTCCCTCCCTCCCTTCCCAGCTCTTCCTCTGGCCCTTCTGCAGTCACCCCTCCTCCCTCTTTCTCTGCCTTTCCACTTTTCTCTGCTGACGAGGTTTCCAGACAAGTCCGATCTATGAAAGTCTCGTCTAAACAGGTTCACCCCTGTTCCTCCAAAACTATCAAGGACCACATCGACTCCCTGGCTCCTGCCCTGGCTGACTTTTGCAACCACTCCTTCGCCTCTGGAGTCTTCCCTTCCCCCCTCAAGCACTCCCTTGTGCACCCTCTTCTCAAGAAACCCTCTTCCGACCCCTCCTGCCCGGCTAACTATCGCCCTATCTCCATCACTCCCTTCCTGGGCAAGCTCCTGGAGAAACTGGCCATCTCCCAGCTTAAACTCCATGCTGAATCTGTTGCTAGTCTTCATGACCATCAATCTGGTTTCAGAGCTGCCAGAAGCACGGAAACTGCTCTCCTGAACATCCGTGAAGACCTGCTCTTGAACCTCGATTCCAACACTCCGTGTGTTCTCATTCTGCTCGATCTCTCCTCTGCCTTTGACACTGTCAACCATGCCATCCTGCTCAACCGTCTCCGTGAAAACCTGGGTATCACTGGTCAGGCTGTGGCGTGGCTGACCTCTTTCCTTTCAAATCGACCCTCCCAGGTCCAACTGGGGTCCTTCCTCTCCGACATCTTTTTCTCCACCTGCGGTGTCCCCCAGGGATCTAATCTCTCTCCCTGGCTGTTCAACCAGTATCTGGCACTCCTTGCCCACCGCATCGCCGCTCTCTGCCCTAATTTCCAGTGCTATGCGGACAATACCCAGCTCATTTTCAGGCTACCCTCAGCCTCCCCTTCCCTCATCCCTGACTGTCTGTCTGCTATCCAGGAATGGTGTGCCGTCAATGACCTCTGCCTTAATGCCAGTAAGACTGAGATTCTACTCATCGGTACACCCACTCCCTCCTTCCCTGCAGCGCTCTGGCCTGCCTCCCTTGGCCCCCTCACTGCTCCTACCTGCAATGCAAAAAACCTTGGGGTCATCTTCGACTCCACACTCTCCTTCTCTCCTCATATTTCTGACGTCGCTATGAAGTCACACTACCAGCTGCACCTCCTCAGAGGTATTCTTCCCTTCCTCTCCTTCCCCCAGAAGCTCACTGTCTCCCAAGCCCTGGTTCTCTCGAAGCTGGATTACTGTAACAGCCTCTATCTTAATCTGCCTGCCTCCACTCTCCGCCCTCTGCAACTCATCCAGAACAGAACTGCGAGACTTGTCCTTGGCCTCAAGCCCAGGGACCGTATCTCTCCAGGACTGAAATCTCTACACTGGCTCCCAGTGGCCGCGAGGATAAAGTTCAAAACCCTCTGCATTGTCCACAAGGCCTTCTGGGGCCTTGGTCCTAAATACCTTCAACTCTCTCTTCCCTAATATCTTCCTTCCCATCCCTTCGCTCATCCGCCTCCAACTCCCTCAGGGTCAGCCGCTTCTCGAAGCAACGAGCTGGGGGTAGATCTCTCTCCACGGCAGGGGCCTCCCTCTGGAACAGCCTTCCTGCCTCCCTGAAACTTGAGGAGAACCATCTCCGGTTCCGGAAGCACCTCAAAACCTTCCTCTTTGCTTCTGCTTTCTCTCTCCCTCTCCCCTGCTGAACAGCTAATATTCTTCACTGTAACTGCACTGATTCTGCAACTGGACCATTCTTAACGGCCTCGGTCCTGGGCCCAGCCACTCTCCACTTGCACTGATGCCCTGGAATCCCCTCTGCACTGCGGGACTGTCTCTGTATCCCTACAGCCCCCCCCTTTCCAGCACTTGTTCTGAACTTACCTTGCACTTGCCACCAGCTGGCCCTATTTATGTATTACTTTACGCCACTTACCTTGTACTGCACTTCCCCCCCTCCCCTTCCCCTTGCACTTTTCCCCCTCCCCCACCCCTGCACTTGCGCGATCTGAATGACACCTGGCCTAGTAGGATCGTTGTCTGTCTCCCCTTGTTCCTCCCCTCCCTGCCTCGTCGCGCCTTGAAACACCTGTGTATAGACGCGTTATAAATGCCATATCATATCATATCATATCATATCATATCATATTATTCAGGTGATCTTTACTGACAATGTCCTTGTACATGACTGGGAGAAAGGGGTCTGCAGGAGAACTGGTATTGTTGCTTGTCTTCAAAAATTAAGTGAGGTTTGCTGTACCTGTATGTACCTATGCTGCCTACCTATTCACTAAGAATACTCTACAGTTTACACAAAGTCCAAGTGAACTGTTTGTAGTTATTGTGTATGTGCATGTGTGTGAATGCACACCTGTAATTTGCAGATGCACAAATATGTTTAGAATGTGAACCTAGGGCACAGGTCATTATAGATACTTTTTTTCATTTTAAGAAATGAATATCATGAGTTTGGTTCTGGCCATCTGCAGTGTGTGCACGTGTGTGTGTGTGTGTGTATGTGTGTGTGTCTCTGAGTGTGCATGCTGATTCTCCAAATGCATGTATTCCTTTTGGTAGGGCTGTGTGTGGGGTGCGAGTGAAGTATGTGCGTGTGTAACAGGCTGTTTGTGTACATATGCCTGTTTAGTGTGTGAGCATGTGTGCATTTTGAAAATGTGTTTGCGTGTACTGGGTGTATGGTATGGTAGTCGTTTTTTGTATAGTGCAGCATACACCTTGGTAAGGCATCTAGGCTCCGCAAAAAAATCCTAGACCTGATGTATTTGCCAACTTAATTACCATGGAATTAAGTAAAATGTACATCATGGCAGAATGATAAATGATCTAGGGTTAAGGCTGGTGTGAGTATGTAGTTGATTCCACAGTTCGGCTGCGTGTACTGAAAATGGGCGACTACCTCATTTCACATGTCTGGCTATAGTCAGAAGCAGACATTCTGCTTCTGACTATAGTGTCCTTCTTATGATGTATTTAATGAAATGCTTCTTGAGAAATCTTGTGGCCTTACTATGGTAGGTTGTATGGACTGAGCACATTATCTTACATGTATTGCACTTGGCAACTGCAAACCAGTAAAGTGCTCTAAAAGAATGCAATATATGATCCCTGCTATTAAAAAAAATAAAAAAAAATTGTCTGGTTTACATATTCTGAATGATTTGAAGTTTGTTTTCTAAGGTTTGAATTAATCCAAGGTTGATGCCATTACAGAAGTCTAGTCGTCTGAAAATACTTCTGCTGATGGTTGTATTTTCTGAGGGAAAGTCAGAAAGTCTACTGAAAAAAGCAGGCACTATGCATCTGACTAGCCTGGAGGTCCATTGATAGTGCTGAGACATTCCATACCCCCAGATTTCTGACTTTCTAGAAAAGGACAAGGCAAGGCCTGGAAAACACTAGGGCAGCAATTTTCAGACAACCCTAGTCTTTGCCCCTATGACATCGGTCTTACTTGATGGTGGAAGAGATTTCACATCCTTAGCAAGATTATCACAAAGCAGGATTTCTGTCATTTCAGAGTTCAGCTTGAGACGATTGACAGTCTTCCAGATATTGACTTGGTCATACAGAATGTAAACCGTTGCCCTGAGTGGTACAGAGCTGAAGAAGGATTTGAGTATCGTCGGCATAGTCATGAAGTTGTAACGAATGGACAAGATCAGCCAATGGCTTCATGTAGATGATAAACAGAAAGAGCTCAATAGCGAGCCTGGTAGAACCCCACATGTAATTGCCTTTAGTGAGGACTGAAAATATGTTAAGGCCAGCAATTGTACCCTGTTTGATCTGAGTGATGATAACCAAGCCAGGGCTGTATCTTGGATGTCTACTCAGCCTAATTGGGAAGGGTGATCCACTGTGTCAAAAGCTGCTGAGAGACCAAGTAATATCAGTGCTTCTACACCACCCGTTGGCCAAAGCTGCTACCACTTCAGACTCAGTGCTTTTGTCTGGCTGGAAGCCAACCTGTAAATCATCCATTCACTAATTTCTCTCTAAACATGCCTGTAATTGAGTTTTAGCAACTGCTTCTAGAAGCTTTGCTGGATAAGGCAATGAGATATGAGGTGGACATTGCTGGGCCTATAGTGGTTTTATTAAACAGCGGTGTGACTACTTCCATTTTGAGACAGTCAGGAACAATGCCAGATTTTAACAATGTATTGATTATTTTACAAAGGTCTGTAGCCAGTATAATGCTTGTTTCCTTCATAATCGCATGCTGGACAATGTTCCCGTAGTGAACCAGTGGGTTGGTGAGAATCCATTATTTCAATCAGAGAGATTTATGAAATTGGTTGAGAACCTAACAAAACAAAATCTTGTCATCAAAGTATTGAGCTATAACCTGTGTTTTTGTAGGAATTGTGTGACTGGAGAGTGCCTAAGGATCACAAAGTCCTTCCAATACTTTAAATAGTTTGCGTGCAATCTTTGTCTTGGAGAAAATATGATTGAAATAATAAGCCGGTTTTGTATCCAAATAATTCTTTTAATAATTTCATAATTTGAGGAAGTACACAATGTTCATGCTTTGTTCATAGTTCTTTCTCCAATACTTCCAGCAGTCTGAGTGCCTTTTCCTTTTGAGCGCTGGGCAATGCCACCGCTTATTCCTCCAGTAGTGCGGGATCAGAGTCTTACTGCATCCTGGAGCTAAATGGTGAGCTGTTGTCTTCCACTTTAGCAGAACGTAGGTCTAAAGTGAGAACATCATTGTCATTGTCCTCTTCTGACAATGATACCACAGAGGCCAGGTAGAAGGAAGGTTCCAGCCTTTCTGGCGTCATGTCCCTCCATTTGTGAAGGACACGTGTTTCCTCACTGGTTATTTTGCTTATGCTACTTATGCTGGAACTGTTCACCCTTCTGAGAAAAGGAATTGCTGCATGGTCTGTCAATGGAAGAAATAGAGGGTGGGAAACCCTAACCGTGTTCGAATTATTAAAAATACAGCTCAATGTGTGAGCCACTTTACGTGTTGGCGAGTGCACTGGCTGCTCAAAGCCCAAACTGACATCTCGCCAACTAGAAATGTAATGTTTGCATTAAGCTGCTCAAACCACAAATCAAGTTCACTTAAAATCAGCAAACGTGAAGCAAAATAACATTAAAAGGTTTAAAAGTCGGTTGGCGATGTGGCATTTAGAATGCATTTCAAATATTAAACTTCAGATGATCCTATATTTGTACACTTTTTGTTCGGAATGTATATGCCAAGCTTATTGTCTGTGCTTGTTTATATTCTGACTATATTGAAGGAGCTTTTTCGCTTATTTACATTACATGTATATGTATTTACTGTACTTTTGTATTTTTAAAGCTTAGTTTTAGTAATCACCTGTGTGTGTGTTTGTGTGTACATGTTTATGCTTAAATGCATATTTTTTGGCACCAGGAAGTAACCTGCGGATCCGATTTATAGGTACATTTTTCGAATTTTACTAAGAGAATATTTTGAGTTTGGGTGATCCATTTTCTGACATTATTGCAAGGGTTCACCAGTTCCCGGAAAGGGTCCTTGGTATGTTAACATTGCTAGAGGTAAATCATTTTGAGATGTGTATCCCAAAATAGTTTTTCTGGTGTTTAGGGGTCTATAAAACCCCACAAAGATTTAGTAACATTGTTTTTTTTTTTTAAAATGAGCGTGACTGTGAACCTTCACGACATTAGGATGCTGTGTTTGTTCTTTGGCAGATATGATCTACTTAAAGTATTTATCATTTTGAATATGTTAGGTGTCATGTAACTTTACATTTAGGGTTCCTACTATACATATATTCCATAGTCAGTGATAGCAATTTTGTAGCTATGGGGACGTTGGACTCTAATGAGTAAAGCACTTTTTGAGATGTTTACAACTTCGTCAACCTTAGATGAATTTTCATGAAACTTGAAATACTGATCCAATTCTGAATTCTCTTTTCAGGTTTTGTGAGGTTGCGGCGAGGTGGTAGGTCATAAGAGGTCCCAAATATAATGTTTCCATATACATTTCGCAAGCAGTTAATCCTGAAAGCATGATTTTGTAAAGATGGTGCACAACTCTTCTAGTGGTTTGTTTTAAATCTGGACAAAAGTTGAACAACTGTTATTAGTGATATCTGGGTTTTCATGGACCAATGAATGGACCACATATCACTTTCAAGGTTTCCCTCTAGTCTACATGTGTCGCTCGACCGTGCCCGAGACCATAAACACAGCAAGGCACAACCAGATTGGTTAGTAAAATGACAGTCAATCTGGTTTCAACTAGAGACCTCACATTTTTCCAGGGCCTTCATTGTGGACTTGAAGTGCACTCCTCCTGCACCAATCACAAATGCCTATTACAACAATCTTGTGCTCATGCCAACCATAGTATGTGTGAAGGTAGACACCAAGGGTTGCAAAAAAGAAGACATTGGAATTGTTGCCCAGATCTGAGGGCCACCAGTTGAATGGATATTTCAGCCCTGCTGGGTTCCCTCTTACTAAGGAGGATGAGTTGGGCCCTCAAGGGTGTAATCTACCATGAAAAAAAAACTATTGTTTTTGACTCGTGGTCCAGTGGCCTCAGGATCCTTGATTCGAGGATGGGGCTCACGGATCTTGATGGTCACTTAGTGGGTTTGGTTGAGGCCCTGGAAATGGCCGAATGCCATGATCCTGGCAAAGTGGACACTGGCTTGGGAGGACTCCATGCAAGAGCAGGTCCCAAGCAAAGTTGCACCTTGCCATGACCACAAGCCATAAAAAGCAAGTTCATTGGGTGGCTCAGGAGTGCACAACACAGTCAAGGCGGCCACAGATAATGCCACATATTATGCACAGTGCATCTGCCAAGAGGCTTGGGGGCAGGACGTGCAGAGGCCCTAGCTTGCCAACATGCTGAAGCATGACTACAGGCAGTGTCTAGTGTGTCTAGTGTGGACATTGTGTGACTCTGTCTCAAAGACCATGCCCCATCAAAGTGGCTACTGAGCCTGGCAGCAGACCATGAATATTGCCAATTGCCAGTATGATCTTGTATACCATTTTAAAACCATAGGAATTCACTGAACAAACTTAGGGTAAAAGGAAAGAATGGCTATGTTTCAAAAATGTCTCGTATATGCTTACAATTCCATTAAAAGATTCTTTTATATTGAATGAAAAATCTTTCTTAAATTAATGTTAGGGTTGCAACGCAAATGCAAAAACAAAAACAATACAACCAACATGTTTGTGTAAAGCAACCCTAACTCAATGACATCATAAAACATCCATCACTCATCCACCACCATGCACTGCTCATGATGCCACAGAAACCACAGAGATGATAGCACATACCCACCCATGAAACCAGCTCCAGCAATGAACAGAGCAAAGGAAAACGGGGGTACTCCATACTGTTGGGTCATTTCAATTTTAAGGTGAAGGTCAACATTAAATAATATAAACTAACGAAACAAGTGCAATACAGATTTTGAAGACAAGATATTCCAGGGGTGTTCAGTATAATGAGAGAACGTGAAGAGAAGGGCTTGACGGTGGTGTAGTTACAGAAGTTTCACAACGTTCTTGGCTGAGTTAGAGTTGATTCAGAAACCATAACTGTAACCTTTTTGGGTATGGTTGTTCTGTTGCAACCGTAACCTCACTGTATGAACGTTTTATCACGTGACAATAAATTCCTTTAACGAGAGAGTTTTCAATGAATATGCGATTTATACGTATCCAATATGGTTCATCAAAATAACCATGTCTTGCATTCTCGACTATCTTAGGTTTGTGATTGTGTTGAAATGTCTAATACTGAAAAGGGTCTGTTAATGGTAACCACTGTGCTCTGCTTGAATCTCCATCTTTCAGTGGGCAGCCGGAGCGAGGCATTGAATAATGAGGCGTAGAGGATTGGGAGTAGTCGCAACCAGGGCTGGAACCCATCACGGTGCAGGCTGCTACGATGGACAGCAGTCACTGGGATCCATAGTGTGATAAGTTGTTATGGGTATTGTGACAAGACCAGTACACTGGCCTGGACAGGATGGCGCAGGAACACCTCTCTGCCGGAGCTGGGAGACATTGGCAGAAGTCCAGAGCAAGTACTAACCTTGAGGATAGGGGCTCTTTAGAGGGCCCCTATGCCTGTGCCCCCCCTTGTGCCAGCCTTTTTCTACGCAGTCCACAACAAACACAAACCCTGCCATAATTACAAGATGCTTGCTAGTATGTTTGTCTTCCTTTCAGAGAAATGTCAACTGAACCAGCAGCCCAGCAGAAACATCAGAGGGAGACTCCCAAGTCAGCACCCTGCACAGTGGAGACCCAAATGTCACCGAACCATATCAGCACCCCACTAAAGGAGAACACACCAGGAAAAGAGCGGGAAGCCACAGCACTAAGAAAGACCAATGCTGCAAACCCCTATTAGCAGAGGGGAGAGAGACTGAATCTTTATGCAGAGCAAAGGTCACACATGGTGTGCTGAGGAGCCATTCTATGCTGGTAAGTAGAACTGGTGAGCATGCATAAGGACTATCCAAACCCCTCAACCACAATAAATAAAAGGGAAAACACTCCTCTCATTCTTCCATGAGTGGTACCGCAGAGGCAGTCAAGAAGAGCTGTCTAGGCTGCACTGAAGATGTGGGCAGGGCTTAGTTCTTTATTTTACTTTACTTTTACTTTATTACATTTATAATGCGCAGCCATAGACCCAAGGGTGTGAGGGCGCAGACAAAGATGAACAAGACAAAAAACAAGCAGAAGCTGTCCTGAGAGCACTGAGGGGTCAGGGAAAAGAATAACAGAGAAACGTACTATTTAAAAAGGAAGGTTTTTAGTTCCTTCTTGAAATTGCTCAAAACTGATAAGCCTCTCAAATGGCTAGGCAGAGCATTCCAAAGCATGGGGCCGCTAAAGCAAAGGCAACCAGTTGTGCTTTCTTGGTTTTAGATCTAGGCTGGTGGAGAACATTTTGGTTATTAGAGTGCAGGTTTCTATGGCAGGGTTTTTTACCTATGTACGTCTGTAAGTATGGGGGCATAGTTCCCATGAGGCATTTAAAGGTGATGACCAAAAGTCTGAAGGAGATATGGGCCTCCACGGGGAGCCAATGCAAAGCTCGATGTGCACAACTCTAACCGCTCCATTCTGGACTACCTGGAGACGGCTGATGGTGGTTTTTCTGGAACCTGCCAGCAGGCTGCAAAAATAATCCAGTTTGGCTCCTACAATGGCTCGAGCAATTGAATCAGGGTTCTGTTTGGAGATGAACGGTCTCAGGTGAGCCAGCAATTTGATATGATAGGAGGCGGATGCACCTATGCTGGCTACATAGGGCTTCATATTAAGCGACGGATCCAGAACTACTCCCAAGATTTTAACTTTAGGGAGAGTGGGGATTTGAACATCCCCCAGCTGAAAATTCTTATAGGCTTGGTCCATTTTAGCTAGGATGCCCTCAGATCCCACTACCATAAGCTCAGTCTTTCCCCGGTTGAGTGTGAGGTTATTTTGCATCATCCAGTGTTCAATGATGGAAATATGAGGTTGAGTTCGCTTTCATCCAGGTCATGCTGACCAGTGAGAGGGATGACACATTGAGTGCCATCTGCATAGTTGGAAAAGAGTATACTCTCTTCATAGAGATGGGCGAAAAAGGGAGCCATAAAGATGTTATAAATACATGGTGATAGGCTGGCTCTTTGAGGAACTTCAAAAAGTACCTGAGTAGCAGGTGCCTTTGCCTCATTAGCACACAGCCTGCTAATTCTGTTAGAAAGAAAAGAAAGCAGCCATTTAGTAGCCACCTGGGAACAATTGGCTACCGACATGAGCCTGACAGCCAGAATGGAATGATCCATCAGATCAAATGCCGCGGATTGATCTAAGGAAATAAGAAGTGAGATCTGCTGGTTGTCCAATCTCTTAAAAAGTTGAGATTTGAGGTCCAATAATGAAGTCTCAGTACCAAAGCCTTGTCTGAAACCCGATTGAAAAGGGTTAAGGATAAAATTGAAGTGTTGAGCAATTTGAGAGTATGCAACTCGATCCAGTATTTGTAACAGAAAAGGAGTATTAGTTATCACCATATAGTTGGTAGGGACATTCTGATCCAGGTTGGGATTTTTTAAAAGAGGTGTTACCCATGCTTGTTTCATCTCATCTGGAACAATGCCATTAAGGAAAGATGAGTTAACACATTTGCATATAGCATGCACCAGAGAGGGAGGGCAAGCTTTAATAATAGTAGAAGCACAAAGATCCCCTGTACAGTTGGTGGCTTTAAGTTTAGTAATAATAGAGGCCAATTCATCCTCAGAAATGGGGGTAAAGTCAAAAATGGGAATATCTGAATTCCTAATGAATTTATTGCCATCACTAAGAGTGCCCCGGGTGTCAAGGACACTCTTTTTAGTGGCTATGGCTTCCCGGATTCCATCTACTTTCTTCACCATGGCACTCTGGATATCAGAGCACCAATTATCATCTTTAATTATTGTGGAAGCTATGGGTTCTGGTGTAATCTCTTGTTCTTTTAGAATTTTAAATAATTCTCTATAAGTAGAGGATGCATGAGAGATTCTACCATCAAGGTGCAACTTCTTAGCTTCTATTATAGCTGTTTTGTAAGTATTGGAAGCTTTTTCATAGTCAGATAATGCTGACTGAGATTGAATTATTTTCCAAGCATAGAATGACTTAAGGGAGGCAGATTTGGGGTTTGAAGTTCAGGGGAGAACCATGGGTTAGTTCTTTTAGTCTCTGCAGGTTTTTCTTATTCTTGAGAGGTGCAAGAGAATCAACCACCAAATTCAGAGTGGATTTAATTTTCTTGGCTATGATGCCTGTGTCATCCGTCTCCAGGATCGGTGGAGCCTGTGATGACAGAGCTTCTATTGTTTCCTGGGTCAAGGATTTGGTGTTGCGATATGAAATAACTTCAGAGTGGTGTGACCTGGCTTTAGTGACGTAGGGTACTGTGATTGAAAAGTGAACAAAAGCGTGGTCTGACCAGTGGCAGGATGCTACCATCACGTCATGAGATGGTATATTAATGGCAGATAACCAGTCTAAGGTATGACCTAGGATGTGGGTGGGAACTTTAACCATCTGATTTAAGCCCAAATCTGTGAAGGATTGGGCTAGTTCAGATGCAATATGGTCATCCGTGATTCCCAGCCAATGATTAAAGTCACCCAACACTATGAAGCGAGCATTAGGCTTCAGCAATGGAAGGAGGTAGCTGGAAAGTGCCAAAGAAAAATTACCTGAAAAGGAGGGTGGGCGATAAATCAGTATGAAATTAACTGTAGTTTTAGAATTCATGCCAATTTTTATATGAAGGAATTCCATTCCGTCCATAAGGTGTCCCTTGATCTTCCATGCAGATAAAGATTTTTTTTAAGATTTACGCTACACCTCCACCCCTCCCTGTCTCTCTGTCCTGTCTAAGCATGCAGTACCCGGCAAGGATGGCTAAATGCAATAAAGGGCCGGCCGAGGCAGAGCCCCATGTTTCCGTGATGGCGCAGACATCAAGTTTTTTTTTCCTCGATGTAGGCAGATATTTCATGTGCATGCTTAACCAGAGATCTAGTGTTGAGCAACATGCAGGTCAGAGAACCTACTGGGTGGTTGGTGGTGCGACATACCACATTATTACCATTCATGGGAGTGCCTGACTGTGACAGCAGGATTTCAGACTCTAAGGGAAATTCTGTGAAAGACATACCAGATGGGCTCTGGGAAAGGGAGCAGTCAAGACTAAGAGGCGGGGGGCTTGCAAACGTGGTGGGGAACCAATGACATGAGCATTGGAAGGCGGGGGAGACAGACTTACAGAGGTGTGGGCTAGTGGCACGGCCTCAGATTTGCTGAAGATATTTCTGGCTGCCTCTATAACGGCCAGGACTTCCAGGATACCCATAATGCTCTGATACTGGACCAGGCCCCGAACGCCGACACGTCCGGCCACAGACCGGCACAGACCGGCTTGACACCTTCGCGCCGGCGCGTTCGCGCCAGGTTTGATGGGAAATAGATGCAGAAACTACAGGGCTGCTGGGAAATGTAGTTTTATTCCCAGAACAGTGCGTGCAGGAAATGAATCCTGTTTTAAGTCGCACTGTGCCTGATTCAAACAATGAAAAACCGTTTGCACACAATCATGTTACCTAAGAGGGCAATACAACAATATTAAAACAAATAGTAGCAAATAGCTGCCAAGTTATTAAAAAAAGTATTTAAAAGTTGATAAAAATGAAATTAAGCCGTGAAATTGGCGGCGCTCCTAAATAAACAGACCTGTTCACAATTTGTTAACTTGGCTGCTGGCAAATCATCCCGGGTGGAGAAGACAGGGCCAGATAGGCAGGTTAAGAGCGCCAGGAAGTGTGGGTTGTTGAGGTGAGGTCAGAGGAGGTGGAGTTGGAAGACCAATAGACCAGCAGTAGGGATCAAGGATCGTCAGAGTTTGGAGGCGATTTTGGGAGAAGATGAGGTATTGGTTATTGAGTGAAAGTAGTACTGCTGCATGTTTGGGTGGCAAGTGTAGTGAGTATACTTAGCGTAAGGAGTAAGCATCAAGTTCATGGTACTCAGTGAGAGGAGCGTGTCTGAGTAGTATGGCAGAGAGAGTAGTAATCTAGAGAAGGAAGTAGTAGTGTGGAGGAGTTATTAGTAGTCAAAAGGTTTAGTAGTGTAGAGGAGGAGGGAATGGTAGTTGGATGAAGGGTTATAGTAACTTCAAAGGATCGGGGCAAATAATGGGAAGAGTGTGAGACAATGGGGATGGGACACTAGAGGGAGGAGAGAAGAGCATGGGTAGAGTTAAAGGAGGAGAGTAGAACATGATATTGAGAGTAGAATGGAGGGAGCGGGTATGACACATTCCATAACCAATAAAGTATTGTATCTGTGAGGAACACCCCTTTCATATCCCTATAGAACAATAGCAACTGGACTGAGTAGGAACATTTAGTAAGTCCCTGAGAGAGTCTAGACAGAAAAGGCTCAAAGCCTTCAGATTAACACTGTGGCGTATTTAGGTATTTGCATATGGAGGGAGAAACAATTGGTAGCTATTTAGCTGGAGGTTAAGGATGCCTGGGCTATGGAGGAGATTTGTTTAGATATGATAGATAAGTAGCGCACTAGGGCCCTGAAACAACAAATACACACTCCTGAACTATCTCTGAGATGTGGAGTTATACTTGTGCAATCTCTGACAGTGTACCGTGATATGTGCCGCTTCCATGGACTGCACTTGTCACATTATGGGATTTCAGGACCCATAATGTGACAAGTATGTATTTTTTTATTTTTACTTTATTAGACATTTGTATGGCTCCTATACACATGTGTTTCCATGCACCAGAAGACAAGATGGGGGGGGGGGTGGGAATCAAAAAGTACAACAGCAACAGTTAAATTGGCCTTGTGACAATCCTATTGTGCAAGTGCATGACAAGGTGGTATGTGCAAGAGGGAGGGGGTAGAGGGAGAAGTAGAGGAGTGTGGTACCCTCAGGGTGGGGGCAGGTGAGTGCTGGGTGGTCCAAGGCGGCAAGTGCCAGGGGAAGGGGGGGGTGTGCAGTGGCGAGAGAGGACCAAGTTGGACTAATCTGGGTAAGGGAGCAAAAGGACAAGTGTTGGGAAGGGATGCTGGGGGGACTGTTAGTAGGGGTCTGTCCCCTGTAAGAACAGGCCCCAGTCACAAATGCAGATAGAGAGTTAGCATGGGAGGGAGAGAGGGAAGGAAGAGGAGAAAAGGAAAGTCTTCAGATGTTTCCGGTACTTAAGAAGATCTGGCTCAAGTCTAGGGGGTGGGAGTCTGTTCCAGAGGGAGGAGCCAGCCAAGGAAAGGGATCTACCTCCCACTCTCTGCTTGGAGAAACATTTGACCTGCAGAGTGTTGGACCCAAAAGACTGAAGGACTCTGGCCAGGAGGTATTTAGGGAGAGAAAGCTGATGTAAAGAGGTCCCAGACAGCCTTATGGATGATACAAAGAGTATTGAACTTGATCCACCGGGAGCCAGTGGAGAGATTTTAGGGCTGGAGAGATGCAGCCCCTGGGCTCTAGGCCAAGGCTATGTCTCACAGCCCTATTCTGTATTAGATGAAGGGGGCAAACTGTGGAAAGAGACGGGTTAAGGAAGAGGCTATTGCAGTAGTTAAGCCTAGAGAAAACCAGGGCTCTGGAGATGTTGGGCTTCTGGGGGAAGGTGAGGAAAGGTAGAATGCCCCTGAGGAGATGCAATTGAAAATTGGACTTCTTGGCAAGGTCCATGATGTGTGGAGAGAAAGAGAAGGAGAAATTAAAGATGATCCTAAGGTTTTTTGCCTCACAAGTGGGTGAGGGGGGTGGACCCAGGGAGTCAGGACAGAGAATGGGGGGAAGCGAGGAGCAGGCATCCCAATGAGAAGGATATCTGTCTTACTGGCATTATGCCAGAGATCATTGGCAGATGTCCATGCCTGAAAAGCAGTTAGGTATGAGGGAGGAGGAGGAGGTAGGGAAAGGCAGCTTGAACGAGAGCTGTGTGTTGTCTGCGACACACCCTACCTGCTAGGCACTCCAAACCATCCCTTCCCACCAAGCAATCCAATATGTGCATGTTCCCCTGCCTGGACACATTGCACTTACTAGATTCTACTCTAGATCAGCTGGGATCTCCATCCCTTTGAAATGCACCTCATGCAAATGTACCTCCAGACTGCAGTTCCTCCGATCACGTACAATTGCTCCCAATCCACAAACCCCCAATGATGCTCAAAGACCCATGCAAACAGCCATGCCTACCTCCCATTCCTCTTTACTCCATCCTTCTACTAACAGCCCTACCACCTCGACCAGGGCTGAACACCTTGTCTGTACCCTCATTAGTACATGCACTCTCGCCCATGCACCAGACATACACAACATCCTAATTGACAACATTGATCTGCTAGTTATCACAGAAACTTGGCTGCAAGAGGAGGCTGGTCCTTCCTTATTCTTCACCCTTCCCTGGGGATACTCTGTTCTCAGATCTGACAGAGATGATAACCAAGGAGGAGGAGTTGCTATTATCTTCAAAACTTCCCTGCCCATCAGAGCCTACCCCTCTCACCCATGCTAGGGCACAAACTCATGCTACCACAAATGCAATCCAACCCTCAAATCACTGTCAACAACCTTCTTCCCTACCACCAATCTAACACATTTTGGCACTCCTGATTACGACATACCCCATCCTCATCGCTCCTATCCTGAAGCCCAACAACAAATGTGTGCTCCTGGGTGACTTCAACATAGTGTTCAGTGACCCCGCAGATCAGAGGTTCACTGCCCTCATCGCAGCTCTCCACAAGATGAACTACATTGGTCTGAACCCCGCACACTCTAAAGTTCAGATCCTTAATTGGATGCTTTGCTTCAACACTGCATCCTAGTCACTGCCGTTATCCCAATATTCTGGACCGACCACTCAGTGATCCACTTCACAATGTCTCTCCCTCCCACCCCCAAAACTGCAGTCCTTCCACCCATCACTGCGAGACACACCCGCAAACTGAGCAAGGAATTATTAGAACCCACCATTTGTGCTTCCCTCGAGACATGGCCCGATAGCACCGACCACAAACTCATCCTTAAGGCCTAGAACTCTCCACTTCTCAGTGCACTCAACTAGCACGCTCCCCTCAAAACTACAATACGTACACAAGCCCAGCTCCATAACTGGTTCAAAGAGGAATTAATGTCCCTCTGTAGAGTGAAACAGAACATCCACAAGGACAAATTCTAGCCGCTTCAACAAAGAGGCTTTCAACAACATTGCTAACTCTTACAAAACAGCTATTATAACCACTAAAGCTTGGATCTGTAATACCCGAATATACTAAGCTAGTTCTAATACAAGAAACTCTCTAAAACCCTCAAGGAGTTTGAAGCTTCAGCACCTCTTACCACCAGCTTCCCTAAAGACAAAGCCTGGTGCTCACTTGTACAATCTACCCTGGTGAACAAAACACATAACCTAAGAAACAAAACTATTCTCAAGAAATCCCTTTTCCCAACCACAGATTCAGACTTACCCTTACCCACCACCCCCTTTAATTTCTCCCCCGTCTCCCCGATGGACGTGCTCACTACCATCCAATGCCTCAAAACATTTAACTGCATAGGCAGAATCACACCCACCATTGCTAGATTTATCAACACCTCCTTCAACGCCTGCTCAGTACCTAACTCTGTAAAAGAAGTCTGGGTCACACTGCACCTTAAAAAACCCTCTCTCGACCCCACCCTCCCCACTAACTACCACCCACTAATGATGGTACAATACCTCCTAAATATCTTGACCGCACCACTTATGCCAAACTCCAAACCTATCTTGAAACCCACAATCTACCCGGCACCTGCCTATCTGGTTTCAGACCCAGGCAGAGCACAGAATATGCCCTCCACTATCTAAAGACCACAATATCCTCTGCCACCACTGCACTGTCACATTCAACCTCTCCCTCGAAGCAGCCAACTGGATCAAGTCATTCCTGAGTGGACAAATCTCCAGGGTCTTGGCTGGGTCTGAGGCAGCCAACCCCATCCAGTCACCTATGGTGTCCCACAAGGGTCCTGCCGCTCAACTACTTTGTAAAATATGTACACCAAACCACTCTTTAAACATTCCATGCACAAACGTTGCTGATGATATGCAGGCCCTTCTCAAACTCACAGGCAACCATGATCTTGACTCTGCAAACATCAACCATATCTACATCATCATTCAGGCTTGGGTGGCTAACCACCATCTCTGTCTGAATGATGACAAGACAGAGCTGCTCATTGTTGGCTCTCCCCACCACCTTAAACTCCTTGACCCTGCATTTACCTCCTTCTGCATCGACAGGAACATCACACCAGTATCAACCCATATCAAAATGCTGGGGGACTATCTTGACTCAGAACTAAACATGCATAAACATGTCAAGGCGGTAGCTTCGCCTGCCGCCTACTCGACCAAACTCATTAACTTATCTGGGAAATTCCTCACCCCTGACAACTGCCTGACGTTGGCCAGGGCCATTATTGGCAGTAAATTAGATTACTGCATTGCCATCCTCGCAGGAACTTCCACTAAAAACCTCAATAAACCACCGCTGATCATAAACAATGCCCTCAGAGCAGTTTGGGCCCTGGAATGATCTTATCACATCTCCCAGGTGAGATGCGAAGCACACTGGCTACCAATCAAGGTGCACTTTGAGTTCAAAATCATATCCATCACTCACCATTGCCTCCACAACACTGCACCCCCTTATCTAACCCACCATATCTCAAAAAATCCTAACTCATGCAGCCTGCAATCATCCATCTCCACTTCCCATATTACCCCTAGATTCATCAGGAAAAGAGCATGTGGAACTAGCTTCAGCGTTATTGCTCCCACACTGTGGAACACTCTCCCATCCTCTCTCCAAGAAGAACCCTCCTACTCGATCTTTCGCTAAAAAATCTAAACTGCGCTATTCGACAAATATGCCTAAATTTATTGCATGAAATGTACTGCCAGTAATCAAAACTGTACCTGTAACCAAGCTGCATTTATAACTTCATTCTACTAGCGCTGTGATACATCCGGGTCCTGGGCGCTATCAAAAAAATTAAGTAAATAAATCCATCAATAAAAAAAAACAATGGAAACGAGGGGAGAAAGTGGAGATCAAGTGGGCCAGAGGGGCCAGGTAGATGTTGAAGAGCCAAGGCGATAGGATCAAACCCTGAGGGACACCACAGGTAGAGATTGCGGTGGAGGGGAGAAAAGGACCCATTTGCACTTGGGAAGGATTGTTTGAAAGGATGGACGTCAACGATGCCAGTGCCCTATCCAGGAAGTCTAGGGTATCATGAAGATGGTTTATGAGGATGGAGTGGTTGACTGTGTCAAAAGCAGAAGAAAGATCAAGGAAGTTCAGAACAGAGAGAGTGTTGGAATCCTGGTTAGAGAGCAGGTCTTCACAGGTGTTCAGAAGAGCAGTTTCCGTGCCTCTGAAACCGGACTGGTGGTCATGGAGGCAGCCAGCCATTTTGGTGCGGAGAGTCAGTTGAGGGATGACCAACTTCTCCATGAGTTTGCCCACAAAAGGCGTGACAGAGATAAGGCAATAGTTAGCCGGGCAAGAAGGTGGCTTTTTCAGGTTAAGATGCACAAGAAAGTCTTAAAGAGGTCTGAGCGAATGAGCCAGTGGTAAATGAGTGGTTGCAGAGATCAGCCAAGGATGGAGTGAGAGAGGCGATGTTGTCCTTGAAGTTGATAGAGAAGCAGGGAAGCACTTGTTTAGAGGAGAATTTCATAGAGCGGACAACTCCAGAGATCTGATCTGGTGAAATGGGAGAGAAAGAGAAGATTATGGGGGGTGGAGGCGGTGAAGGGAGGCAAGAGAAGGGAGGTGGGGAGAAGAAGATGACAGAGAGGACAGGATGTCCAGAGTTTTGGAGGAAAAGTGGGCAGCCATTGCATAGCAGAGGGCCTGGGAGGGAGGAGGAGTGGAGGAGACTGCAATAGGATTGGAAAGTTCCTTGCAGATTTTAAAGAGTTCAGCCATGTTAATGGTGGCTCCTGAGATGTGGCTTTGGAAGTGAGCCCTCTTCTTGGAGCAGATGGAGAGATGGTATTGCCTTTGAAGTAGGCGGCAGACCAGTTTGTCAAAGGATGAGCTAGATGCTTGCCACTTCTGCTCTGCAGCTTTGGACTTAAGTTTCAAAATGGCCAAGTCAGAGACATATCAAGAGTTGCATTTGGAGGCAGGCTTCATACATATCTTCATGACAGGGGAAACGGTGTCCATGGTGTTAGAGATAGAGAGATGGAGGTTAGCAAGTACAGAGTCAGATGTAGAGTCTGATGAAGGGGGCGGAGGAGGGATGAAGGAAGAGGCAAATTCAGTGACTGACACATGCTTCATCGGTCAAAATACAGATAAGGAGACTGGCAGTGCAGACAGAGCTGTCAGGGGACAAGGCAGGTCAAGACGGGAAGAGAGAGTAGACAGACCAGGAGAGAGGGAGAGGGTTGGAGAGAGGGATGTCTGTTAAAATGAGAGCATCCAAGGTGTTTCCGACAGAGTGGGTTGGCCCATAGGGAAGGATAGTGAGGGAAAGATTGTGGTAGAGGTCATGGAAGAGAGCAGTGTGGCCTCATCGGGGGGGTCGAGATGGATATTGAATTCCCCAAGGATGATAAGTTTGTGGGAGGAGGGAAGAAGAGAGGAGGACATTTTGGCCCATTCTGAGAGGAAGAGCGAGGTCAGTTCTGGGAGTCTGTAGAGTGCCAGTAATAGTTGAGGAGGAGAAAGGAAAGAGGACAGAGACCATGTGGGCAGTCCATAGGTTAGAAGAAAGAACGGCAAAGAGAATGTCAGTAATAGCCTTTCTGGAGGAAGCATTGATGTAGGAGTCTGCGATGGAAAGGCCAGGGTTGGAACTCAGTGGAGCCTTTTTTAGATTCTTCCTTCCAGACTTTGTGAGAGAAGGAGTTTAGGAGAGCAAAGCACAGTGTGAAAAGATAGGGAAGATGGAGAGCACCATGGGGGCAGAGACAAGAGGGGGGAGTCAGAGGCTTTCTTTTATTTATTTATAGCATGGGAGATGGTCAGATGCACTATGCAAAATTAGAATCATACCAGACAGCCAAGCAGACAGAAATCAGTGAACACACTGGATATGCCCAGATTTATAGATCATTAACAAATTGGTAAGCAAACCTAAGTCCAATTTTAGCCAGAAAGCACTCAAAAGCAGTACAAAATGGTGGATGCACTGTTGGAAGCAAACTGTAACCAAAGGAAGGATGGGTGGAAGGTTTTGAATAAATCTGAATCACTGGCACTGCTCAGGGCAACCTTCCTCACCACCGTTTGTTAGCCCAGTCTCTGCAATTGCAAAAGGGGTCCAGACATATGCAAATCAGTCAGATACTGCCACCAATGGTATCAGCCCAGCCCAAACTGCTAGTCCAGGTTCCCTCTGTACAGAAACACAAGCAACCCCAGACATGGTACGGCCTTGTTGGAAAGTTGGAAGCACACCTGATTTTGATTTTAGCCATAACGCACTCAAAAGCGGTACAAAAAGGTGCATGCACAGTTGGAAGAACACCAAATAACAGAGAATTATACATTATTTGTTTTCTTTTGTTTTGAAGCAGGGCATTCAGCAAGCAGTAGAGAAGCAATCAGTATGAGGCACATCAAGATGCATAGTACTGTTGCTGCAGAGATTAGAGGTTACAGTTTTGGCAGGTAGGAAAAGGAGCAGGCAGCAAATTGAGCAGTAATAGTGTCCAAGGAAGGTGGGAGGACCAATATGATACATAATTGCTTACCAGGGCAATTGAAGTGCAGATTTTGTTCATGGTTGGAGCCTGCCAGAGACCAAGTCAGTAAGAATCCTTTGGGAGTGAGGCCGAGTAGCTGCAGGGAGAGGTGCTCCCTCTGGCTCCAGACAGGGACAGACAGGGGTCTTGAAGGTAGCCCTTTACCAGAGGTCGGCTTAGCCTTCCAGCTCGCTGATTGGCCTTAAGGCACACCAGCAGGCCAATCAGTGGCCATGAAAGGCAGGCTGGTGAAGTATAGAAGCAGAGAGGCGGACATGGGCTATGTTGGAGCAATGTCGGTCCCACGAGATGCAGTAGCCCTACTAGGTTACTGTGGTGTAGAAATGCTGCAAAATAAATAAGTTTGCTGGCTGTTAGGGAGAATTCTCTGGTTAGGCTGAATTTCCCTACCTAGTGAGTCCCCCAGCAGCTTTGCTGGATTTCTGGGGTTTAATTTTTTTCTCCTGCCAAGAGTGAGACTCTTTTACCCTCACTCTTGGACATGTTGAAGTGTGTTTTCTTGGTTAAACCTTGTGTTGAATGGGCTATGGGGTCTTTTACTCCATAGGGCCTCATGTATTTTTGTGATGTGGGTCACACAGCACCCTCTGTGCCGTGACCCAGGGGTGTCCTAGGGACTCCCCAACATAGACTCCATACCCTGGGACTGACTACTGTCTCCCAGGGCATGTAAAGTCACCAAAGACTTTGCTAGTCTTGAATCCTGAACAGAACCAGTACAAACCATCATATTGTGGACGTACTGGCTGGGGCAATTCGATTGCCCCAGGGTCTGTTAGTCGAGGGGGCACGTCTCCGTCCCCCCTGATCGAGTTTTGGCTGGTGGCAGTGGAAACTACTTTTTATATTCGACCGCGAATATTTCCCTATGGGATTTCCCATTGTTTTAGGCTAACACATTTAATTATTTATTTACGGTAGCCTTAAACATACCGCCGGTTTATATATTTATTTTTATAACTCCGGTTGGGACTTTTTGCCAAAACTTGATTCTAAAATGGCGTTGGTGTTCGCCTCTGTAACTCTGACCCAAAGTGGAGCCCTTTGTTCCACTTTTGGCGGGCTTCTCCACAGAAGCCCTCCAAAGTGGTGCCACTCTGTCTGGGGTACTTAGGAGGGGTGGAGGGGGATTTAGGCACCCTGGACTGAGTTACCTTGGTAACTCAAGTCGCACTCCGTCCTGATTGGCCCAAGTGGTGAGCCGCCCGGCTCACCACTTAGCATGTTTGAGTGACAGCTAGGCTGGGTGAATGGGGGTTTGCTGCATAAAAGCAGGGCTTTGGGGACTGGGACTTCAGAAGTCGCCACAGGACCAAGAATCCGACGAGGGAAGAGCTGAGCCGACCTGCTTCGACGACACCACCCGGTGGAGCCCTGCTGAACCGTCTCACCACTTTTTCCCGACGACCGAGGAGAACTCTTAACGGAGTGGCTCCTTCCCTTGACTGGTGGGGACAACCAGTTTTCGCCTTCTTTCCGTTCTTTGAGGTATCTCGTGGCCGCCTTGCCTGTGCCAAGCACCCCGGCAACCGGAATACCACACTTTACCCCCATACCGCGAAAGTCGGCACCAACCCTTTAACCGGAGGACTCCGCGGCTGGTTTCTTCCCGGGCAGTGCAACGACCCTCTTCTTCTGCTCTTCAGCGAGAACTTCTTCTCCCCTGACCGACGTCGAGCCCTGCTGCCACTGCCTGGAACAACTGCCACCGCTGGAGGATCCTTTCCGCTTAAGGTACCGTGTTCTGCCTGGCTTCCCTTGCTACCGACTGTACGGGGTAGATTTAGTCCCCGGCTTTCGACCCTGGGAGTGCCTGGGACACTTTGGCTAAACTTTCGGAGCCACTCTAACCTCTTTTTGACTCTTTGCAAGACTTTGAATCTCTAACTAACAGTGTGATCTTGGGCACATTTTCGCTCCGGCTACTCTAAGAGTGGGCCCTGCCTAGTGACTTTTGCTCACCTGTGACTTTATTCTTCGTTAAGCCTATTGCAAGTGTTCTGGACCTTAGAGTGGTGTGTCTAACCTATTTCTGCTTTTTCTCTCCCTTTCTTGGAAACTACTAGAGTGTCATCTAACGTTAAGCACTCACCTCTGTTTTAATTAAGTGGTGTTAACCTAGAGTTGTCTAGATAGGAGAAAGGATTGAATTTACTTTCAGTATAACTGTGTTGAAGTGCTTTTACTATATTTTTGCTAGAGTGTTTTTAACTTATGTGTATTTTAAATAAATAACTATATACTTTTGAAACCAAGCTCTGGTCAGTGTTTGCTTGTGCTATTGTGTTTTGGTACATATTGTGTATACTTTACATACTGCCTAACTCTTCTTGAGAGAAGTCTGACTGCTCAGCCACAGCTACCAGGTAAATCTGGGTGGTACAGACTGCTACCAAAGGGGTTTACTGCTCTACCTGTAGTCTTAAATCTTTTGCAGTGTTCCCCAAGGGAACTGCACAGGTTTCTGCCTAACACTGGTGTACAGCGGTGGGATTTGTATTGAGTATACATTTTATTGTGCTTTAGATACCTTAGTGCAACTAACCACAAAGCTTAGCACTGAAAAAGTAAAACCTCTAACATGTCAGTTATAGAAAGCTATAGTCAAGAGTCCCTTGCAGCCAAAACTGCTGATTGTTTAAGAGTGCTCTGTAAACATAAGGATCTCCTGACTAAGGGCAAGAAAATGGAGCTGATTGAAAGATTGTTAGCTAACCAAAGTCTGGGTGATGGTTCAGAGGAGCCTACCACTCCAGCAACTGTAGATGACAGTATTGAAGTTAACATGGAGCAAAATGTTGATGTTTCTGAGGAAGAGTCAGAAGAGGAGGGTGAGGCTGTTGTAACTGTCCCCCCTAGGCCTCTGCCTGCTCTACCTGCTGTGCCTACTGGACCTCTACCAGGTCCCACATTTAGTCCTCAGTACTTTGAACTGGAGAAAATGAAGCTAGAATTGGAGTATAAGAAACTTAATGCTCAAACTGACAAAGAACTAAGGCTAAGGGAAATGGAGCTCAAGTATGACTTAGAAATGAAGAAATTATCTGTTGAGAATGTTTCTCTCTCTGGCTCCTCTAGAAGTTCCAGTCCTAAAAGACCCCGGATGCCTAAAGAATTGGTTGGTATGTATGAGCCTAAGTTGGATGTGTTGGATTGGTTGTCTCTGTTTGAATATAATCATGGGCTCCAGAACATCACAGGAAATGACTTACTCACCTGGTTGTTCTCTAGGCTTCCCCCTGTTGCAACTGATGTGGTAATGGAGATGGGGGAGGAGGATAGGAAGGACTATGAATGTGTGAAACTAGCTTTGATAGCTAGGTTTGGGAAGACCCCTTCCCAGTATCTTAAGAGGTTTAGGAGCCTCAAAAAGCATGATGGTACCCCTTGGGCTACCTGGGTGAGTGAATGTTTGAAAAACTTAGAGGGATGGATTAAGGGTTACAAGGTGAACACTTATGAAGGTATGAAGAATTTGTTTATGTTGGAGACTATTTATGATGCCTGCTCTCCTGAGCTCAGACAACACTTGGCTGATTCCAAGGAATTAGATTCCCGGAAACTAGCTAAGGCTGCTGACTTGTGGGTTGCCAACAGGGCCACTCACAAGGATTCTGGGGTAACTCAGAAGAAGGATGGGGAGAAACAGCCTAAAAAAGACTCCAAAGAGAATTCTAATAATTCCTATCCCAAAGAGGGCCCCAAACCACAAAATAACCAGGGTAAGCCCCATGGGAAACCTAGTCAGGCTACTGTACCTTCTGGCCACAAGCCAGAAGGAGGTCAGAACAAGCCACCCTTCCAGAGAGCATTTGGACAATGCTATGTCTGTCAGGGTACTGATCATATCAAAGGAGATCCCAAGTGCAAGGGTAAACCTGCAGGGATCAGCACAGTCTCCTTAGCCTTCACTCCTGAGGATGAAGTACAGATGGCTAGTGCCCACTTTGAACTCTTTGCTGAAGAACCCTTGGGTCTTCAAGCAACTGTAAACTTAGAGCCTATGGGTCTGGTTAGTCCCCAGAATAGGGTTGTGTATAACTCCCTACCTGTTAACTCTAAGGTGTATTATGTGGACAGTGTTCTTGTCAATGGCCAGGATACTCCTGCCAGGAGAGACACTGGGGCCAGCAGAACAGTAGTGGATGAAAGCTTCTTTCAACCTGAGGATGTGGCCAAAGCACCCAAAGGTCCCACTAAAATGTCTGGAGGCCCTGTCCAAATGGTTCCTATTCTACCAGCCCTCATTCAGTGTAACAACATGACAGTGAGGATCCCTGTCAGTGTTCAGACTGAGGTACCTGGGAAGGTCCTGTTGGGGAATGACCTAAGAACTCTAGGAGTAGTGTCACATACCCCCAGGCCTCCCAGTATGGAGAAGCAGAACTTAACCAAATTGGCTAGACAGGCTACCTTGAAGGACCCTTCTAAGCCTGTGGGACCCTCTACTGAGAACCCCACTACAAGCCCTGGTGTTAGTAAGTTGACCTCTAATCCAGGCACATTTCAGGATAGTATGCTAGGAACATGGGAGCCCCAACCAAGCTCCACCCTTGTTCCCCTAGTTTCCGAGTCTCTGACCCCCCCTGCTTCTGAGGAAGAGGTGGATAGACCAACTAGGCCCCTATCTGAACCTGAGAGAACTGGTAATTCTCAGTGCTGGTGGAAAACCAGAAAAGCAAAGTCTAAGGCCAAAAACCTTCAGACTGTTGGACCTTCTACTGAAGACCCCAACTCAAATCCTAATATTAGGGGGGAAACTCCTAAAATAGGGAAGGGTAGATCTAAGAGGAAGGGGAAGCAGGTACATTGCCTAACCCCAACCCCTCCAACCAAGAGGCCTAAGACCCAACCTGCTCCCACAAGAGAGGTGGTGAGGAACCTTGGAGGCCCCTCTAGATCTAAGGGAATCCTTTATAAGGACCCCTTCAAAAAGCCTAACATAGGTTCAGAAGTTGTACCAACTTCTGAGGGACTGGTCAACCAGATCCCCTATAACAAAAAGACTGATGTTCCTCAAAGGGTCTGTAGGTCCGTTAGCTTGCAAAAGAAAACCTTTGAGTTCTCCATTGAACATAGGTCAAGGTGTCACCATCAAAATGCTGATGGACTCTCTAGGATGTATATCATCGACTAGAGGTATGAGGTTCATCCAGGAGTGGATTAAATCCTCCTGTCCCTTAGTCTGGGGGGGGCGAGTGTTAGGGAGAATTCTCTGGTTAGGCTGAATTTCCCTACCTAGTGAGTCCCCCAGCAGCTTTGCTGGATTTCTGGGGTTTAATTTTTTTCTCCTGCCAAGAGTGAGACTCTTTTACCCTCACTCTTGGACATGTTGAAGTGTGTTTTCTTGGTTAAACCTTGTGTTGAATGGGCTATGGGGTCTTTTACTCCATAGGGCCTCATGTATTTTTGTGATGTGGGTCACACAGCACCCTCTGTGCCGTGACCCAGGGGTGTCCTAGGGACTCCCCAACATAGACTCCATACCCTGGGACTGACTACTGTCTCCCAGGGCATGTAAAGTCACCAAAGACTTTGCTAGTCTTGAATCCTGAACAGAACCAGTACAAACCATCATATTGTGGACGTACTGGCTGGGGCAATTCGATTGCCCCAGGGTCTGTTAGTCGAGGGGGCACGTCTCCGTCCCCCCTGATCGAGTTTTGGCTGGTGGCAGTGGAAACTACTTTTTATATTCGACCGCGAATATTTCCCTATGGGATTTCCCATTGTTTTAGGCTAACACATTTAATTATTTATTTACGGTAGCCTTAAACATACCGCCGGTTTATATATTTATTTTTATAACTCCGGTTGGGACTTTTTGCCAAAACTTGATTCTAAAATGGCGTTGGTGTTCGCCTCTGTAACTCTGACCCAAAGTGGAGCCCTTTGTTCCACTTTTGGCGGGCTTCTCCACAGAAGCCCTCCAAAGTGGTGCCACTCTGTCTGGGGTACTTAGGAGGGGTGGAGGGGGATTTAGGCACCCTGGACTGAGTTACCTTGGTAACTCAAGTCGCACTCCGTCCTGATTGGCCCAAGTGGTGAGCCGCCCGGCTCACCACTTAGCATGTTTGAGTGACAGCTAGGCTGGGTGAATGGGGGTTTGCTGCATAAAAGCAGGGCTTTGGGGACTGGGACTTCAGAAGTCGCCACAGGACCAAGAATCCGACGAGGGAAGAGCTGAGCCGACCTGCTTCGACGACACCACCCGGTGGAGCCCTGCTGAACCGTCTCACCACTTTTTCCCGACGACCGAGGAGAACTCTTAACGGAGTGGCTCCTTCCCTTGACTGGTGGGGACAACCAGTTTTCGCCTTCTTTCCGTTCTTTGAGGTATCTCGTGGCCGCCTTGCCTGTGCCAAGCACCCCGGCAACCGGAATACCACACTTTACCCCCATACCGCGAAAGTCGGCACCAACCCTTTAACCGGAGGACTCCGCGGCTGGTTTCTTCCCGGGCAGTGCAACGACCCTCTTCTTCTGCTCTTCAGCGAGAACTTCTTCTCCCCTGACCGACGTCGAGCCCTGCTGCCACTGCCTGGAACAACTGCCACCGCTGGAGGATCCTTTCCGCTTAAGGTACCGTGTTCTGCCTGGCTTCCCTTGCTACCGACTGTACGGGGTAGATTTAGTCCCCGGCTTTCGACCCTGGGAGTGCCTGGGACACTTTGGCTAAACTTTCGGAGCCACTCTAACCTCTTTTTGACTCTTTGCAAGACTTTGAATCTCTAACTAACAGTGTGATCTTGGGCACATTTTCGCTCCGGCTACTCTAAGAGTGGGCCCTGCCTAGTGACTTTTGCTCACCTGTGACTTTATTCTTCGTTAAGCCTATTGCAAGTGTTCTGGACCTTAGAGTGGTGTGTCTAACCTATTTCTGCTTTTTCTCTCCCTTTCTTGGAAACTACTAGAGTGTCATCTAACGTTAAGCACTCACCTCTGTTTTAATTAAGTGGTGTTAACCTAGAGTTGTCTAGATAGGAGAAAGGATTGAATTTACTTTCAGTATAACTGTGTTGAAGTGCTTTTACTATATTTTTGCTAGAGTGTTTTTAACTTATGTGTATTTTAAATAAATAACTATATACTTTTGAAACCAAGCTCTGGTCAGTGTTTGCTTGTGCTATTGTGTTTTGGTACATATTGTGTATACTTTACATACTGCCTAACTCTTCTTGAGAGAAGTCTGACTGCTCAGCCACAGCTACCAGGTAAATCTGGGTGGTACAGACTGCTACCAAAGGGGTTTACTGCTCTACCTGTAGTCTTAAATCTTTTGCAGTGTTCCCCAAGGGAACTGCACAGGTTTCTGCCTAACACTGGCACAGCCCAATGGGGGTAGCCAGTTGACCCCACATGCTATTTAGGTATGTTTGTTGAAAAATGTTCTTTGCATTTCTGGAGCGCCAAATGGCTGAGACCAAGCAGGATTACCCTTTAATGCAGCAATCTTCTCTGGAGGTAGTGCCTCAATGTTTGGAGGCTGGTGCCGTTGCAGGCTCTATTCAATGCCTGTGTGAAGTGGACAGGGGCAGGCCAGTGGGGCTGAGTGGTGGACCTTTGTCGGGGGCCGGTTTAGCCTGCTGACTCCCGGATTGGCCTTAAGGCACATCAGCAGGCCAATCCGTGGCCCTGAAAGGTGGGCTGGTGAAGTATAAAAACAAAGGGGCTAACATCGGCCATGTTGGAGTGATGTTGGCCCCACAAGATGCAGTAGCCCTCTTGGGCTACTGTGGCGAAGAAATGCAGCAAAACAAATACTTTTGCTGGCACAGTCAATGCGGGGATAGCCAGCGGGCCCCACAGGCTATTTAGGTGTGTTTGTTGAAAAATGTTCTTCACACATGTGGAGCGCAAGATAGATGAGCCCAAGCCCACGTGGGCTTACCTGAAATGCAGCGATCGTGGCTGGAGGCAGTGCCTAGATGTCTGGAGGCATGTGCAGTTTCAGGCTCAACTCAATGCCTGCATTTGGGGGGGCACTGTCAGAGATTCCGATGCCAATGGTCTCACCTGGGGTTGCGCCATAAACCTTCTAAAACCCTGTAATTTCTTAGCATTTCTATGCACGTGCTAGGTGTGCCAGTTCCCACCACATATGACAACTATTTGAGGACCCAGCCATCCCTTTTTTAGTGTGCAGCTAAAATATGTGATCTACCAGAATTATCAATTAGAAGAGTAAAGCCATTGATTTCCAAAGACAGAAGCTACTGGTGGTAGAGCTCAGAAGGCCACAACGTTTAGAGTGTTTGGAGATCAAAGCTACTGACTCAAAGACCAAGCAAGCATTGTATATCTTCTGGGGTGTTCAGTAGGGATAATGAGTGCCATGCAATGAGTAAAACAGAGGTGCAGAGACTGCCTTTTCGACCCAATTTTGGGGACTGCTCAGACATGCGGGAGAACCTCATTGGTTCAAAGGTCTATGCTCCTCCCGGCACTGATGTCTATTGGCTATCGTGTCTTTTCCTACTGGCTTAAAAGTCCTTGTTCGCCCCGCCAAACACTTTTCTGGTGCTTGTAATTTCTGCGTTTATGCTTCGCAGTTGTTTGTTTGTTTCTTTATTTGTAGCGCGCGCCAGACCCGAAGGTATCAGGGCACGGAGATAAGAATACTTTAGGCTTACATGTTACAAAGTTACATAGGCATCACGGTACAAATAAATGAAAATGTCTGGAGGCATAAATGTTGGTGTTGTTTGTGTGTGCATTGCCTGCCCTTTCTACACACTCCTTTTGTAACAGTGTAGAGATGCCTAGCTGACAATGTTATTCGTAATTCTGCATTGATGACTCTATTCACATACACATTGATATGAAGAATAAATGCTTTCAAGAAGCAAACCTAATGCAAATATTCACGCAGGCCATCACTCTTTAATTTAGATGTACGAAAGTGGAGACAGTGCAGATGGCCTGACTGCCAACCGTCGCGCCCATACCTTTTCCCGCCACTAGTTCTGCCACCTTCGGTGCACCCAAGCTATACTATTCCGCAATAATGCAATCTGTTCGTTCGATATTAAGTGTTTTGCTGTGCCTTGGATGAGAGGAAACTATAATCCAGAAAATTAATAAATAACCCATGGTTTCCAGGCAACGTCCGCAGCCCTCAGTGACAAATCGCAGCTGCAGGCTGCTGTTAATTATCACCGCTAATGTGACGGGGCCAGCACCAAAGGAGAGATACCACGCCAAGTACGGTACTGCGCTCTGTGCATCGTGAAATGTGACTCTTACCGAATGCAAAGGCCGTTGCCATCAATGCTGCGAGTGGGGGCAGCGTTTAGGGGTGAGGGGTGCAGATGCGTTTAGGGGTGAGGGGTGCAGATTGGGGGATGGAGGGCACCTCCACAGAATGATCACTCTGTTTTAAATTAAATTGCGCTCGTCAAAATATACCTCAGACTGACGTACACATGAATGCCAATGTGTTTAGTTACTGAGGTCACAATGATGTGGAGAAAGGGAGGGGTAGACTGCACCCTTACAGCGGCCTGCACCACATGGCACAATTTAATAAAGGACAAAAAACATTTCCTTCAGAAAAAAATAAAATCATTTCTGTCGGCGTTTGGTGTCAGAGCTGTTTTTGCCTCACTGTCATGAGGCGGCGGCTAGTGCGTATTCTTGCTAATATAAGCAGAGAACTAATGCATTTTCATGAGGGTGTGCAGTTATACTCTCCAACACGAATTGAACAGAGAAAGTGTGTTTGGAATTGACTTCACACATCAACTGTCGATGTATAGACTACACATGGCAGTGCTAACACATTGACCTCATCGCGTTCTCACCCAGACTGACAATATGTAATGGTAAAAGTACTAGACCCCGTAACTCTCTGCGCTCCCACCCACGCGTAGACTGGCCATGAGGGGTACCAGACCACAAGCAGAACTATCGCTTAAAGAGCTGGGTAGCATATTCCAGACCGCTGCCAGCTGCTAACTGCCAAGCAAATGGCAGACTTTACAAATGCTACTGTTTAGATGCAGAGAATAAGTCGGGAAATGTGTGATTGACTAGAGGAGTGAAAATAGAAGTACAAGTATTCGGAATATACAGGGACCTAGAATGTAACTGGAGGTTCATATTGTCACTGAAACCAAATCTGACAGAGCTCTTGCATATTTGCCTACAGCGGATGCTATTTGACCATATAATCGTTTTTGGATTGCCATTATATGAATGCATGAATTTATTTATTTATTTATTTAGGGTGTTTTATATGCCCCACTATTTTCGCCTTTGAGTGTTTATGCACCGGGAACATGGACGCTGTACATAGATAGTGAGAGCAAAAGGTAAGACAAGACGAGAAGTGTGTATAGACACCAAGATAAGATATACATAGGGATTTAGCATAAGGTTATGAGTGAAACCCTTGGTGTTCACTTTCACAACAACCTTAGACTTAAGTATTGAATGACAGCTATTGCCAAAGCTGCAAGGGTTAACCTTCTTAATATTAGGAACATCTCAATCCTTTACCTTTTTTGAGAACGAGCAGACATGAATGTAGAAAACAAAATACACATTACATTCTTATGTACATTGTATTGCACAGTGCTTAACATTTTACAAAAAGGGGAATCCAATTGCATAGGAAGAAATAGGAGCCATCATTAAAGAGGCCACCACTCAAAGCATACAACAGTGTACAGTGCTGTGTTGTTAATTACATGAATCTCTCCTGACCCGAAAAGACGCTGAAAAGTAGGCTTACAAATCCCAGGTCATTGGCATGCCAAGAACGAACTACAACTACCTAAGAGCCTTTCGGCCTTGCTGAACAATACTGGCTTTCGGAATTAGTAAAATATAATTGCAGGTCTCCATATCGTTTGAAACTTGAAAATGAAGAAAAGAAAAGGCAACCGTGTTTCCTCCATCATGGGACACAAGGTACATGATAGGAGTGCCATCTTCCCCATGATACCATCTGGCCAATTTAGAACATGTTGGTAATAGATTAAATCTAAAGCAGAACATGACATCCTTAGCTGTGGGGTCCACGGTCCAAATGAAGTATTTTTCAAGGAGAATTGAACGTGTAATATTCTTTATTGGAGGATTTACAGAGTTCCTTCTACTCTCTCAAGTTGGTCAACTTGAGTTCAACACGTTTTTAAATCTCGGTTTTATACTCTGACATTTGAACAGATGTAATGCTAACATTTTCACAATGCATAGAACAACATTTTTGTTTGACATATACTAACCAGCTTACTTGTAGCACTGAGTCACCAGGAAATATATTGGCCAATAGGCAATGGCAAAGGGTTGCTGTCTGGCTGCTCCCAATGGCAGCCCAAGCTTTCACTGGCATTCTGCATATTAACTCCTCTATAAAAGCATGACTTAACTCTACATGGTTAGCAAAACAGTAAATACAATCTCACAATTTGAGGAGTTTCTGAAAGAAAAAACTGCATGCTTTTTGTGAGCAGCTATCCTTACTGTCTCTGTCTTCAAAGCCCCCCCCCCTGACCCCCATAATGGGAAATTGCAGAGGATTTGCATGTGTATATCTTCATAATAGCTAAAACCATTTTACAAACCAGAAATCTAAAGAAGTATATGGTTTCCCAGTTCCACTGTGTGATTGGGACTGCCGGTTGCGTAAAATATATATAACACCTCTTACATTTTCTGTGAAGTTCACTCAAAGGTACATAAAGTGTCAAACCCTTTCAAGGCCCATGCCCCCAAGACTAAAAAGTTGAAGTGGAATTAGAATTTGCATCATCATGAATCTAAAACAGTTATCAATGAGTTGTTGTAGGGGACCACATGTCCTAGCAAGCAATAGGGTATCACCCACATAATATTTTACCCGAATTGGGACCCCACCTTCTTGAGCTACGTCTGAAACCCCAGATTCCAACCTCTTACACTACTCAAACAAATGCTAATCTTTACGTTTGTTTTCAGAAAAGCCTCTTCCTTGGTCTCCCCCTTTAAATGTGTTCTCCTTTTGAAAAGTATTTAAATTTCCTACACATACCCACTACAACCTACATTCATCCTCCCCCGCGTCTACATATTGTCACCTTGGTGAATGGCTTTCTATATAAAACAGATCACTCTGTAAATCGATGGATTCCATGTCATTTCACCAAAACTCGTTTTTACGACAGGTGTTTTGCTGCGGGAGTTTTTATGAAAAAACAAATCTACATTTTTGAAAATTATTTTTTGGTGGTTCCTCCACCAAGCCCCCTTCTTTTTACAATTTTTTTTTTAATTCTGTTCGCCCCAGCCCTTTATTTGCCCCCCCACCCCCATAAAAACAATTAGATGAGTTTTTTCATAAAAACTCCAGCAGCAAAACACCTATCGTAAAAACGGTTGTCGACGAAAGGACGCCATACCAATCGATGCATCATGTCTACAAATCTGCTCTTGTTCTTGGCACCCACCTTTCTGAATGTATATCTCTGTATTCTCACTCACATACTCTATGATATGCCTCCTTTCTTAACCCTTACACCCCTGCATTCCACCACACCCACCAAACACCCTCCTGCTTCTGCTTCATCTTTCTGCTCGATGCCCTCAACTGGAATACCCTCCGATTGTAATTAAAGCCAGTAAACATGTGTTGCACGGTTCAAGACCAGACTCAAGTTTCGACCCATTGCATGTGAAAGGGCTTCTCCCAGCCCACCCCTTCGGAATACCATCTGACACCCACCCTTTATCCATCATATATGTTGCCTATGTAAATATGTACATTTCAAATCACTACAACATTAGGTCCTATTCTCTATGTTATTCATGCCTGCTCCCTTGTCTCTGTTCCTAGTGTATACCCAAGTACTGAACTCACTAACCAATTGGCTGCACCCACTCAGATATCCTCAAACCTTTGTTGGGGCACCCTGCCGAGATAATTCCCGTCCACTGTATTTCTTCCTATATGTTTCATTTCTTATAGAAGTTACATCCAATGTTCAATAAGTACAAATTCAAACATGAACAAAAATACATCCCTTCTTCTTTCGCTCCCCTTTCTCCTCTATCTCCACCCACACTCATTGGAACCCTGAGTCCAGGTCTGGGCTGCCTTAAACCTGCATGTCCTATTATGTCTTATTAGGGTCCCGAAGACTTTCTAAATAAATGTGTCACCAACCTGGTCTCTCTTTTTCCCACCAAGCTTCCCTTTGTTTGACATTATATTGCTTTACTTGCTTCAGCCCCCACCTCTATATTATTGAGTGCTACTTGCACAATGTTCTGATGGATTCCCAATAGATCTCATGCAAGATCCCCTCTCCAAGACCTTTTCTTGAATGCATTTGTATATGATTTATTTGTGCCTGGATCCCCGCACACCATACATGTGATCTGTACTTGAAAGCACTGACACCCACTGTGCCTGATTCATATGATATAAAACATCATACATAAATGTCTTTAATCTGCCACATCCACCGTATGCTTTGGCACTAATGTATCTTCTGATGGGCCTACCAAGTGGTAATAGACGGCTGCCTGAGCTAATAAACCAAGCCAAGTAAGGCCCTTTAACACTCGGGCATGCTCTTGCCAGCATGTAGGGCCTGACAGAGAAGACCTTACTTCTATCAGCACTTTGGGATAAGGTCTGTGGTGCTAAGGACCCTGCTTTTCAGGGAATACAAGGATGAGCAGAGTATTTCATCTGTTTCTTTTCTCACAATGAACCTATGCATAATGTGGTCACCACACAAATGGTGGCAACGTGCTCCCGGAGGAACCTTTTAACCATGTTCATGCGGGCCTGAAGTTTGAGTGGGGTAGGAGGTGGAGTAAGAGGTGATGGTGTGGTAGAAGCACTTGCAATGCAAGTATTGAGAATGCAAACGTTTTTGGCTTTTGCACTTGTCTGCTGCACTTCACATGTATATGTATTCATTTGTTTTGGCCCCAAAGGCATAGGCTAAACTCTAAAAAGATTCAAGCTGAAGGCCTAATCATCACATGACTCTTGCTATGTGAGCTCCCCGCCTCATTGTTATATGGCTGGTTAAACACTTCTAACATTCTAAAAGTGCAGCTGAGGTGCCATATCTGCAGCTTACTCAGCCTGCTACAAAGGACTATAACATGCTTTTGATATGTGTATCCTCCAGCATGACAACAGGGATGTTCAAAAACACTCTTTCACCTCCCAATTACTCAGGGCGGTAAACATGGCGCAACCCTAATAATATGTTTACTACAGGGTTAAAAAGTAGGACTGTATGGCTCCAAACTAGAATGCATACATACAGGCTCCAATGTACCATGTGTGTAATATCATACGTTGCTGGATAACGTTGTTTTGGAGAAACATGGAGATATTGTGCTGTGCCAAGACCTAACACTAGTTTACCCTGAATGCCAGTGCAAAGAGAGAATCGACATTCTTGTAAAGATACTAGTCATGCATAATGTAAGGAAGATACAATAGCATGAACAGCATATGCCCATTCCATGGTTCAACGCAGTTGAGCAGCTCTCATGCATTACAATTTGCCTCAGACACCTGATGCAGCTCCTCTGCTCATTCATGCCCTGGAAGGTTAACATTTAATATCGGAGTCTATGTTCCACACATCTTAATCCTGCAACAAAACAAGGCTCCCAGTCGCAAAATCTAGAGACACCACAAGCAGATCGTTGTGCAAGCTCATGGGAGGGAATTTGTTAAGCATATAAGTGTGCAATTCTCATACATTTTTATCACATTTCCTGTTTTCAGGATCCAACCCCTTACAAACTCTTCATGTAGCCTTTAAGAATTTCCTAGGATCCTCTTTCACCGTTTCAACCCCAAGAGGTACCACTCTCCCTTATGAGAGGAAGTGAAAGAGCGGTCGAGGAGGACAACTAAAAATATATATGAAATAATACATACTGGGTCCAGAAAAAGGGAGAGTGTGAATGACTGAGAAACCGTGCTTAAAACAGTGTGATTGGGATGAAGAGCTAATCAGAAGGTCAGGACTGTGATCAATGATAAGGGCTGTAAAGAAGAAGAAGGGCTGTGATGAAAAGACATTACTCTGATGACGGGAACAGACTGTGATGCAGGAAAGGGACTGTGATGAATGATTGTTACAACGGAAAAGGACCAGGATGAAGAAGAGAATTATGATATGATATGATATAAGTCATTTATAATGCGCCTGTACATAATTGTTTCTATACGTAAGAAGACAAGGGAGGGAAGGCAGAGTGAAGACAAAACAAACATTCATACTAGGCCTTGTGTCATTCAGATTGTGCAAGTGTGACAACAAGAAGTACAAGCGGAAGGGGGTAGGGTGAAGTGCCAGGGAGAGGGAAGGGGAACAGGGCAGCATTGTTCTGAGTAAGTGCAGTCAGGGCAGCATGGCTCTAGGTAAGTGCAAGGAGGCATGAGACTGCAGAGGTGACAGTTACAGCTCCAAAGTGCATGGTACTCCTGGAGGCAGTGCAGGGGTAACTGATCATGGAAGAGCCTGGTACACAGTGACACTCAGAGGGTAGCCAAGCAACCAGTCGGTGCAGCAGACAGGTAGGTCAGCAGGGGAGGGAGCGAGCGAAAGCAGAGGAGAAGAGGAATGTTTGAACTGCTTCCGGAACTTCTAGGGGTCCGGCTCAAGTTTGAGAGGGGCAGGGAGGCCATTCCACAGGGAGGCACCTGCAGAAGAGGAAGATCTACCCCCCGTTCTCTGCCTGGAGACTCATGTGACCCTTAGAGAGTTGGAGGTATCTGAGAGAAAGGCTCGAGCAGGAAGGTATTTTGGAAGAGAGAGTTGGATGTAGTGTGGGCCCCGGCCCAGGAAAGCCTTCTTCACATGGAAAGGGTCTTGAACTTGATCCTTGCATCCACCGTGAGCCAGTGAAGATATTTCAGTGCTGGAGAGATATGGTCCCTGGGCTTGAAGGTATTTTGGAAGAGAGAGTTGGATGTAGTGTGGGTCTCAGCCCCAGAAAGCCTTGTTCACAAGGCAAAGGGTCTTGAACTTGATCATTGCATCCACCGGGAGCCAGTGAAGAGATTTAATTGCTGGGAAGACATGGTCCCTGGACTTGAGGCTAAGGATAAGTCTTAGAGTCCTGTTCTGGATTAGTTGCAGAGGGCAGACGGTAGCAGAAGAAAGATTGAGAAAGAGGTTGTTGTAGTAGTCCAGCCTAGAGAGAACCAGGGTTCTGGAGACAGTGAGCATCTGGGGGAAGGTGAGAAAGGGAAGAGTACATTTGAGAAGGTGCAGCTGGTAATGGGACTTTGTGGTTGGGTCCGAGATGTGAGGAGAGAAGGAGTGGAGTTGATGATGAGACCAAGGATTTTTGACTCACAGGAAGGTGAAGGAAGAGGGCCCAAGGAGGGTAGATAGAGTGAGAGAGGGAAAGCAGTAACAGGGGTTCCAATGATAAGGATCTCCGTCGTACTGAAATTAAGGCACAGATCGTTGGAGGCACACCAATCCAATCACGGATAGACAGTCAGGAATGAGCGAGGGAGGAGAGGAGGCTGAAGGGAGCTTGAAGGAGAGCTGAGTGTCATCTGCATAGCACTGACAGTTAGACGAGAAGGTAGAGATCAGGTGGGCCAAAGGGGCCACGTAGAGATTAAAGAACCAGGGTGTGAAGATAGAGCCCTGGGGAATGGAATGCCACAAGTGGCAGAGAGAAAGAAACCAAGTTGGACCTGGGAGGGACAGTCCAGGAGGAAGGATTCAACCAGTCATGGCCCTGATCCGTGATGGCCAGGTTATCACTGAGTCGATTGATCAGCATGGTGTGGTTGACCATGTACAAAGCAGAGTCAAGGTCAAGGAAGATGAGGACAGAAGGAATGCTGTAATCAAGGTTAGAGAGCAGATCTTCACAGGTGTTCAGGAGAGCAGTTGACGTGGCTCTGGCAGCTTTGAAGCCAGACTGATGGTCATGCAGATAACCAACAGATTCAGTGGGGAGAGTAAGCTGGGAGACGGCCAGCTTTTCCATGAGTTTATGAAAAAGAAGGTTGTTGATCAAAGGAGAATGGTTGTGAGGAATGACAGATAAGGAATGTGGGAATGTAGAAGGACTGTGATGAAGCTGAAGGGCTGTGATGAAGGACTGTGATGAAGGGGAATGACTGCAATGAAGGAGAAGAATTATGGTGAAAGACTGATGAAATTGTATTGTGACACATGAGAAGGTCTTTGATGAAGGAAAATGGCTGTGACAAAGGATAGTGACAAAGTAGAAGGTCTGTGAAAAAGGAGCCAAGTAATGAAGAAAAATTCTGTTCTTGCATTTTGTTACTGCTCTAAGTAGACCTGTCCTTCAGATATGGAGACAGTGATGGGTAAAATGCCAAATATGATACTGTTGCTCCAAGAATTTTCATTGGCTAACTTGTACTCATTTGTTATCATGAAACAGGCAGTCAGTATGTAAACACGTTATCAAAACTACTAATAGTGTGGTCATCAATAGCAAAAGTTTTTGGTACAAATTGTACCTTCCCATAAGATAGATTTGTTAACAACTTACATGGTGGCAGTTGTCCTAAGCTATGTTGCATAATGCATTGTCCTCTGATAGATACACACTTATGGGTATCAAACGTCTGAGTGTATTCCATTAATAATACCATGAAATTTAGAAGCTGCAAGCCTGGATGGTGAACAATATGTAATTGTTTTATTATTATTAATATATTATTATTATTATTATTATTATTATTATTATTATTAGGAATAGTATTACAATAATAATAATAATAATAATAATAATAATAATAATAATAATAATAATAATAATAATAATAGTCTTTGCCTCGGCCTCTTTCCTCTCTTTTTTTCTGTCTCACTCTGTTACTTTCTATGTCGGTGAGAGTCTCATTGTCTGGTGCGCATTTGCTAGAGGCATCCAGTTGTTGCTGACAGCTGACAGCTGTCTGACCAAAGCAAATAAACAGATATCTTGAGGGTTTTTGTTTTGCAAAAGCATCTATCAAAAAAACAAAAAAAGGAAATGATTACACAGTCCTAATTTTGTAAACTTGTTTAAAAAAATGTTACATATTTTTCTATGATCATTTCCAGTAAAAATTGCAGTTATACTTGGAATGTAACCGTTGTCTTACTAAGCAAAGCACTTTACCAAAACCTGGAATAACCATGTATGTGATGAACAGTTCTAGTATACTGCTATTGTACTACAAAGGGGGTTCTGGGAGTCTCTCTAATGGCACGAACACAGCCCATTGACCTGTGCTCGGGTGGATGGCCCCCGGCAGAGTCTCAACCAAGTCTTTAGCTCACTGTCCCATTCACAGAGAAGAAATATCGAAATATCCCTGCATATCAGTCTTTGTCCTGCTCAGGGGCAGTCCAGCACCAAAATGCTAGGCAATTCTCCTCTGAACAAGAGTACCAACAGCTACCCCTTACATGTGTTTCAGCCTTGTTGGGCATCATCAGTGAGGTGGAGTTGTGCCTCTCTGAGAACAGTGACCAAGGGGTCCACGTCTGTATACCCCTGGTAACTAAGGGTGAGACCCAAAGTTACTTAATATGCGAAACAAAGGGGATTCTGGGAGTCTCTCTACCGCACAAACACAGCCGATTGACCTGTTCTTGGGTGGATGGCCCCAGGGAGAATCTCAACTAAATCTTTAACTCACTGTCCCTTTCAAAGAGAAGAACTCCCCTTGTTCTGCTATTGTACTATTTCGTAGTATCACAATGAGAATGGAGAAAGGGACTAATAGCACTAGTGAAGGTATTAGCCTGCTACTGATAAAATCAAACAGCATTTTGGGGGATATAAGTATAATTACAGTTCTTTATGTTTGACAATTATGTCTGCGATAAAAGGGTTGTGTGCTTGAATCACAAAGTACATAATGCACACTGGACCTGTTGCTCATCTGTTTCTTTTTTTCAACGTCCACCCCAATGATTATATGTTTGCAACATTGTAGCATAGTTACTGATTAGGACAGCCTCAGTGTTTAGATGGGAGGATAATCTGGCCGTGACATCCATTCCTCCATTGGGGTCTAAGGGTTTTCCAGAGATGACGCGTCCTATCATTGCAAACAATGGTAGCTAGATCTCATGGTGATCATGGCTAAGCACATGCTCAGTTCCCAATGCAAAGATATCCTAAGAGAATTATAAACATATTATAATAACCATTATTATTCATAAAAGCAACAAGAATAAAAATAAGCACAGGAAATACACACATACAAAACAATAGAAAGAATGCAAACCACATTATGTCAGTTATTATTATTATCATTATTATCATTAACAGCAATAATAGTAATAATATTCATAATAATGATTATTATTAGTGTACATATTTCCATGATTGCAATAATAATAATACTAACACTAATTATTATTATTATTATTATTATTATTATTATTATTATTATTATACATATTGTTCATATTGTTGCTGTAATTGTTATTATTACACATATTGTTATCATAAGTATTATTATTATTATTATTATTATTATTATTATTATTATTATTATTATGTAATGTATCTGTCCAACGGAGCACCATAAAAACCTTGTTAGCAGTTGTTTTCTTTTTCTTTCTTGACTTTCTTGTGCAGCCTGTCTATGTGTATGAAACTACCTCTTTGCAATGTTAAAGCCATGCAGAAACGAATGAACCCTCAATTTAATGTGAAATTTCACATTGATCTTATATTGGCAAGGAAGGTCTTGACTGCTGCATTTATTTTTTTCCAGTATTCTTCATTAAAGTGGGACTTTACAAATATTTGTCACTCGCCCTGAGTCAATAAGCCATTCGCATGTATGCTGCACTGTGGCAGCGAGGCAGCGAGGCAGGGAGGCAGCGAGGGCTAGGCTGGGCGCTAGAGTGATCAAGGTGAGGAGGAGGGCTTAAGGTGTTAAGTTGTGGGAAAGCTGGAGTGAGGGAGGAGAGAAAAAATATGCAAGATTTATAAAGAAGATAAGAGGAAAATTACACGTGTGCCTGCTGTATATTCTGCTTACCAAAACGGTGGCCACACGCAGAACAACTCCACGCATGTTGTTTTCCAGTCTTCTGTCTGTCAATGACCCGTTGAGGCCTATAACTGGATCCCACGAGCCGAGCTGAAAGTACAAGGGGGATTTTTTTAAAAAATAGCCCAAGGCATTCGGAAGATGTTAACATGCTTTATTCCTCTTAACATTGTAAATTTAGGTAGATATGAGAAAAAATAAATGAGATACATTATTTTAAAAAGGTCTTTTTACAGTTAAAAATAAATTGAGTCTCATCACAAGTATAGACCAAGGAAAGCATTTGTACATGAAATACATATGTATGCAGAGTTTATGATTCACAATCAAGGTTAATGCCAAACAATTTCTTGCAGTGGATACATGCCACAGACAATCAATGGGATACAACAGCCACCAATGTGCAGACAGAATTGGCCACCCACCGCCTACCAAAGTACAATTGTTCATAGGCTGGCAGAGGGGCTGTATATATATTCCTGGGAGAGTTGGCAGCTGGGAGTGAGCCACCCATCATACCCTCATCAATATCACTGATGCACATACAGGCCTCCAGTCACCTTCCATGCAGTGGGGTTGGCCAACAAATCCAACTCATGGCCAACTTTATCCTAGCTACCATGGCAGCTAGTCTGAATACTCTAATATCGAGTGACTTACAAATATTAGCATTATGGAAACAGTCTTGAAGAGTTAGTATAATCCACACATCCACAACTCAAAACATTTTGATAAACACCTCAGACCAGAAGTGAGAAATCATTGGAGACAAGCATACTTCATGCTGAAAATGTGCCCTTGAGGGCCTGCATCTAACACACTCTCCCCGGTCCTCTGTAAAAAAAAAGAAGAAAAAAGCCTATGCATACTGAATGGGGTCTGAAACCCTCATCTTTTAAAATTACCAAATAAAATGGAGCTTAGGCAGAGCAAAGATATTTCTTGACATAGGAAAATTGAGTGGCTATGCAGTTTGGTAATTATGCCTTTATTGAGGACAACAGTGATGGTCTATAATATATATAAAAAAAAGAAAAATGTGGGTAAAACAACCGTGTTGACAATTGCAACTCTGTGAACCAATGAAATTGGAAGCTTACAGTATATATGTGTCCATTAAGCAGTCATGATGATGTTGGAATAACTCTTAGACTATGTAACATTTTCTACTACATACCTTACATGTTCCTGACACCATCAGAAGGAAGGTCCACATGTGCCCAAAATTAATAAATGGAAAATGAATGTACTTGTTTTAGTATATTTGGAGTCTGTAGTATTGACCAAACATGACAACTATGTTTGGAAAATTACTAACAGCCTCACAAATGTAATATAACATCTGGGAGTATAACAGATGGATATAACGTGATCACCCCAGAATGGTTTAACTGCCTAGGACTATTCCCAATTTTAAGATGGTCCCGGACTAAGGACAATAACATGGATGAGACAGGACAGCCATGACATGTTCCACTCTCCAAAAAAAAGCAGAGAAATAATGATACCAGCAACAACTCTAGCATTTAATAGATAATATTGAAACATTGTCATGTTATTTCCCCTCACCTGCATCTATGAAATAGTCGAAATAAGTAATCCCGCTGCACTGAATCAAACATGTTTGTGTGTCCAAAATAACAACCACCAGCTATAATGTCAGTCATGGATTAGTGATCACACTCTCTCACATCATCAAGTATTGGGATCGAAATATTGTTCGGAAAACACTCTACATTGCTTGTATCATCTCTTACATGTTTTATATAGAGAGATTTGTTAAAGTTCTGAAAATGCGTGTTGACTTCCGTTTGGGTGGTGGTTATCACACCTTCAAAGTCTTCCAAATAAAATAATATTGTTTATACTCTGCTCTTTACTCACAAGCCATGAAAGACACCTTGTCGGCCTCTTCGGTTCGCCATACTCTCTAGCAACCAGATGCCATTTGGAACGTAAGCTCTCAAGTAACTTTTCCAGGAAAATCTTCCTTGCCCTTTTGATGCCCACAAGCACTCCCACAATAAGACTGCTATAATATCTAAATTCTCTGGTAGACTTCCCCAACATGTCTAATCATTGTTGGACAGCGTGTGGAAGCCAGAGTATCCTGCAACATACAACAACCATATGTTTTGAGGATCGCCCAGATTGTCACCGTGTAAATAACTATGGGCCTGATTCACAGAAGTGTTTTATAATGGCGTACTCCCATAGGAAAACGTTCTCTGAATCAGGCCCTATATCTCCGTTCCACTAAAAGACGTGAAATCTCCTCACTCAATGAGGAGCTAAAAAGCACGTCGGAAAGGGCCGTCCATTTAAACATCTAGGAAGCATATTTTTCCCAGCATTAGGTTTGAAAAATTTAGCAAGCAGGATGGAGTGATCCAGAAAAGTACACTGTGTCAGTGAAGAGTCTGACAAACCGGGCAGTGCCAAGCATGACAAATCAAATAGTTCATATAAGAAAAACTATGACAAGTGGATTGAATCCAAATCCAAACTCCAAACTTCATAGCCATCCAAATATCAAGTAAGTCATACAGTTTAATTAATTGTAGACACTTCCTAGATGCACAGGACTCCAACCTCTCACTGATATTGACCTACCCAAAAAATAGGCCCGATTCATGGACTTCTTTGCATGGTTCAAAGTGACATGTCACTGCTAAAAAGGGACTTTTCACTGCTGACACAAACCCTGATTCATGAACTATGCAAAGTCATTGTTGCAGGACAAAATGACTTTTCATTGTAAAAATACACTTTGCGCAATTCCATGAATCAGCGTTTGTGTCGGCAGAGCAAAGTCACTTTTCAGCAATGCAAAGTCACTTTGAACTGTGCACAAATTCCACGAATCGGGACCTAAGAATTGCATTGAAATTGCTGCATATATTAGCATTGTTGCAACCAATAATATACTTAGAAAGTCTGGATAATTGCACATTAGTGTATATACTCTCATCGGTGCAGGATGATCTACTGACAAACCAACAGCAACTAATGCAAATGCGGGCTTTGGGTCTCTGATCAATTCTTCAAGCAAAGGTCCAGGGAACTGTGAACCCCTACGACTGACAAGAGTATAATGAGTAAAACATATGGACACCCCTGATTTTGATGAGATTCTCATGGGAATGAGTCAACTGAATTTCTTGATGAAACCTAATGATGTGCAGAAGGAGGGTCAGCGATCCCAAATACATCAAGTGGACCTCAGAGCATAATGTACAATACAGCCGAGCCCATAGAGAATGTACTCACATTTAGCCTGCTCTCCCTCTGACCAGCTTGGGCATTTCCAAAGTCACTACAGCTAACCAGCTTATATGTACTCTTCTGGTGCCATGCTAGCATTATAACCAAACCGCTCCTTTAGTCTGTGTTTCCTTCTGTCGGCTTTCCTCTTGCACAAGCAATAGTCAATTAATGATGTGGCAGAGTCTAGGCATGCATTGCGCAGAGTGTTGGAAAGATACACCATTGCATACTTCATTCCATGCACTGTCAATACCCACTTTGCTTCCACAAGCCCCACCCTGGCATTCCGGAGAGACACTGCAACATCAGGGGATGGTAGAATCAATTAATGCATGCTACTTATCTGATATGGGAGCACATACAGGCCCAAATCCGTTCTTGTCATATCTCTCTGCACCCCCTTACTTTTGAAGATAAGAGTCAGATGAAGTGATTTGGGAAAGCTGAGGTTGGAACTCAGGGGGCCCATTGCACCCACTTAAGTATTAGTCCAGTTTCTGAATTGATCACTTATAGTCACAAAAGAGGTTTAAACCAATACATTCAAATGGCTGGTTCCATAGTCTGCTCATTTGGATTGGGTAGTAATCCATATAAATGAGTGAACCTATATCCAGCATGCAACATAAGGTTAGGCAAGCACAACTCACATGAAAACAAAGCTGATGCACCACATCTTGCATGCAACATAAACTGAGGACACCACATCTTGCTTTCAGCAGAAGCTAAGGCAACCACCACTCACATGCATGCAAGGTGAGACAACCACAACTCCTAAGAGGTGTATAGAACATACACTATCTTAGTCAGTAGATTACAATGTGCACCTTGGAATGAGGGTTTAAGTACCACAGACCTTAAGACCTAATTAGACTGCATTTCGCTCACTGACTGCACCACAACATTGTATACCTCACCCATGACAAATAACGCATCCGTTGGAGGGAATACAAGCTCAAATGCTGGCGATGTGGCTACTCTGTGGAGCTTATATTGAGCAAGACACAGGTTAAAATGCCTGTGTGAAAGGCATTTGTAAACCTTTTATGCACGCATTTTATGCCACGTGACATTTTCATTTGTGTTGAGGGGACACAACAAAACTGTGTTTTGCTATAGTCACCCTGAGTGGGATGGGTATGCCCAGATGTGGGTCCCATGCCTGCTGGGCCTAGAGACGGCAGCTACTCTTCACTGATAAGGCCCATAAAGGCTGAAACATGTCTGGGGATGCTTGAGGTCTTGAGCAGAAGGAATGTGACCTCACAGTCGGGCTGGACTGCCCCTTTTGAAGTGAGAAAAGGCCTGATTTGCATATGGTCTTTTCCCTTCTAAAATGAACTTGGCGGGTAAAGAACAATGGTCTGGAGGGTTGCCCAAAGCAATGCCAACGATTAAGATTCATTTTAAACCTTCCGCACATCACCTCCTATGTTTTGCTATAATCACCCCGAGTGGGACGTGTAGGCCTAAACGTGCATCCCGTGCCTGCTGGGCTTGGCCCCAAGCTACTCTTCACTGATGAGGCCCAAGAAGGTCGAAACATGTCTGGGGATGCTTGTGGTCTTAAGCAGAAGGGTTTTGACCTAGCTGTTCGGGTTGGACTGCCTTTTTTATGGTGGAACAAGGCTTAAATTGCATATGGTCTTTCCCCTTCTGTAATGGCTTGACAGGGGAAGAACGATGGTATGGAGGGTTGCCCAGGGCAATGCCAGAGGTTAAGATTAATTCTAACCCTTCCAGCTATCACCTCTTGTTTTTTGCTATAGTTTCCTGAGTGAGACGGGTATGCCAAACGTGGGTCGTGTGCCTGCTGGGCTCACAGACCCAAGCTACTCCTCACTGATGAGGCCCAACAAGATCGAAACATGTCTGGGGTGTGGTCTCGTGCAGAAGAGATGAGACCGAGCAGTTCTGGCTGGACTGCCCCTTTTGGGGTGGGACAAGTCCTTATTTGCCTTTGATCTTTCCCCTTTTGTAATGGCTTGGCAGGTGAAGAATGATGGTCTGGAGGGGTGCCCAGAGCAATGCCACAGGTTAAGAATAATTCTAAACCTTCCAGCCGTCACCTCTTGTGTTTTGCGAGGGGATACAGAACAGAATTTCCATTTCCATTTCGGTCATCCTCCCTCTCTCCACCATGCAAGTCACGAAAAACTTTCAACAGCAAAAGGCAGGTGGATTCTATAAGAATTTAAGCACTTGCATTGCATAAATGGAAGCAGTGTTTACTCTGTTTCCATTGCAAAGAATAAAAACAACGCAAGCAGGTGATTTTGCCTACATTTTACACTTTCCTTTTGCACTTTGTTGTGCAAAAACATCAATTGTATGGAGGGGACTTGTTGGCATGTAAGTGCAAAGTAGGAGGTCCCCTTCATGCAATGTATAGAGAACTGGAGCATGAGCTCCTGTGAATTTGTACTGACCCATGCAACTCCTTGCATTTGAGAGAGCGATGAGCGGCCAGGTTGTCTGTCCCTATGCTTCAAATACATTCTCACTGTTTTCATCTTTTTCAATAGTGCCCAGATCTGCGGGGCCCACAGTTAAAAACTGACCATCCTGCCATTATCGCCCTTGTTCCTTGAGGAGTCTTGCAGAAAGCCCTTATTCTAAAAAGTTTGCCTTTGAAAACATGTACAACACGGAAGTCAAATCAAATATTATTTATGTTCCTAAACATTTCATGTTTGTTACAGTATACAGTTGTCATGTTAAATAGAGCACTCAGATATTGCCGGTCTGAAGTGAGGCCATCTCAATAGGCCTGTTTAGCATGTTTATTGTATATCAAAAATATTTCTCATATCATTCAACAGAGTATATCGAGAATAGACGTTTGGAATGGTTCTATTTAAATGCTGCACTCGGTACTTTACTCTTTACACCAAAAACAAGAGTTGATTAGCAGGGACGTCATTTGGAGAGTCGCAAGGGGTCTCAACTGCGACACCTGAGGTCTGCCTTGCTACCCCTGTAGTCTACCTTGCTTTCTCTACAAATGAAAGCTCCCCAGCTGTGGCCAGCACAACTTGGCTCTTTGTTTCTGGAGTGGCTGCATTCTTGTTCAGGCCTCTTAAAAAACAGGGTTCACAAGTGAAATAATAAAGAATAGGAACAACACATAATTTGCCTTTGAAGAATTTTATACAATAATTTCTAGACTCATTAAAGGTTTATTTCAGGCACACTTCAGGGGCTGAGTCACTGATTTAATATGTTCTTAAACACCTCAAATTCACACAAAAACTTCCAAAAAGCATTTAGAGCAGTATAAGCATCCATTTTGGACTATTTATTTCGCTTTTCCCAAGTTGCAGTAATAGCATGTGTGTTCTGCTGTTGTCTCTGTTAAGATCATCACACGACATTTCATCTCAGTGTCCTCGGTCACTAGACAAAATCCTTGTGCCGAAAAGCTTGTGTACAATGTAGACATTTTTGACCATAGCACTTCAATTGGCGCTTGATTTAATTGCACCACAATTAAATCTTTGTTGGAATATGTCTCTCTGTCCCATCCCCCTGGCATGCTGTTCAGGATGTTGGTTTGCATGTATGAGGTAACGAGTGCCCAGAGTATGGGATGTCATGTCAGTGCGCTGTTTTCCCTATTTTGCCAACGTCTGAAGCCTTAGAAGAAGATCCACGCAGGCTCGCCAGTGGCCAACTTTGCAATCGACCTGCAGATGAACTGGCCTGCTGTTAAATATCAGTTTCCAGTTTAATGGTATCCACTACAGAGTGTAATTTGATTTTTGACTTGAGAACATTCAGACACGTAATTGCTTATTTTACTATAGCCGGTAAGGTAGCTATAGCCGGTAAGATAGCTCAGTGGGTTGATCGCTCACTGCTGCGATGTGTGATTGATCGGCAGGTTTGAATCCTGGCAAGGCAACTCAGCCTTTCATCCTTCTGAGGTCGATATATGAGTATTAACACAGGTTGGTTAATATTGTATGTATATTTGTTGTATATAAAACGCTTATGCCTAAGTGCTATATAATAACACGTTATATAGACATCATAACACATAATAACACATCATTATCATTTGGTGTTGGACGTCTGCTTAGATTCACAATAATTTGGTAATATGGGGTGGATATTAACGATACATTTGGTGATCCATTCTTGTATGAAATGTATATCAAATTAGTGATTTCATAACCATATTTTTCGTAGTGTACTTAGGAGCAATGCTATGTGATGCCTCTTCCCGTTTTGTCAAGGAATGAAAGGATGTGTTTCATTGCTTCCTGTGATGTCACTTCGGGTTGAGGTCAAATGGCATCACTTCCTAGATGTCATCAGAGGTCAAGGGTTGTGTGATGTCACTTCTGCTACCCGTGGCATTTTGGTGAAATGACGTCCTTGGAGCTCAGTTATCAACACATTGTAAAGCCGATGTTTGGTAGAATAAAAGAACACTTGCCGGACACCCTGAAAAAAAGCTATTTAAGTTCTCATCCTTAAAGCATCTTTATAGGTTGTATTTCAACAATAGTATAACTTGGTTAAAATACAAGAGCCACATTTAATTTGCCACACCATCTATTATCAGCTATAGCACAGGGATAATGCATGCTTCATCTTATTAACCATACATGCTCTGCAATGTTTTACTGAGGTTGTGCACACGCACACATATAGATTACCATAAATCACACGAGTCAGCAAAGAAAGAATAAATGTTTTGCGCTATGCTTGTCATCACATTCACCCATGTATTTATCCAACAAGTCTTACTACTTCATATAAGACAGGTAATCCATCAATCCATCCATTATTTACTAACCATGTCTCATTTACTCATTCAAGAGAGTGGGGGTATGTCTCACTTATCAGCTATGGCAGAGGAGGGACACCATTGTGAACTGAGGTTCCTTCAACAGCCCTTTAAGATGGGTTAGCAATACCTTAGAGATGAACGATGGATGCAGAGTTTACTCAAACATCAATAATAGAAACAACTCGGGTAGTTGGCACAAGACACTGCTTTAATATCAAAATTATCTAAAACAGGGAGTACAACGGATATCAACAGACATCCCTCATCCTGATCTCTCGAGAGATGTCTCAAAGCATTTCATAAAAAAATTTAATTTTTATAGTAAAAAATCGTCATAGATGACATTTAACCTTAGCTCCTTCTCTACAATTGTTGTTGTAATGGTGTTTTCTTTGCAGGTTGAGGGAATAGAACTGGGAGTTGTGTCCCAAATGTTTGTTTCAATTAGCACCCATGGATGGAGGGAGGCACATCTGGCACCCCAACCAATTGGGAAGCTCAGAATCGGGGCTTTTCCTCATTGTAAAACCCATGTCCCGAGCATCCTCATAAGAAGGAGGCCGCGATCATCCCAACAGGTCAGCAGGTAAGAACTCCTCCTTCTCTTTCCCCACACTACCAGTTCCAATTTCAACCTCCATTGGCTCCTCCTTCTTCCCCTACCCCTCTTTACCTGCAGCTTCCTCGTCCCTCACCAGGAAACCTCAGTGTTCCTGTTGCTACTCCACCAAAGGCAAACACTGCCATGGAAAGGAAGAAGGGATTATGTGCTAACTTGGCAATGATGACCATCTTGTTTTGTAGAGAGCAAGAAAGCAGCAGCTCTGCCAATACATTAATTCTTAGGCCCATCAAGACCAAAGCTGTGAATACACAGGACCTGCACAGACCACAAATGCGACCCCATCTGGGGCCAGACCAACCAAACATACCTGAGACTTGATAAAGACCCACAAGGTCGAAACACGTGTCGGCTGACCACTACCAGGACTATGAGTCCACACAAAAATATTAAATAAATCTACACTGTTTAAACCATAAGTAGCATGGAAAATCAATTTTTCAGAAAGATTCGATTGCAAGGTAGCCAGGACACACTTTCTCCCATCGTGTTTTGTAGTTTACTTTTTAGTTGAGAAACGTCAAACACAACTTTTCTCAACTTTAAAAAAAAGAAACAATTAGCATACCGGAAAATCATTCTGGGATGCAAATAGCAATAAACCCCACTGAGCTGCGGTATTACCGGGTCTGGTAATGCCCTGCGGCTAACAATAAGATGCTTGCTTCACTATGACCTGTAATTCTGCCCCCAGCACATTACCTGACCTTGTAACGTCCCCTGCCTGCATGGGGTCTATTGCTTAATGAATATGACATTTAAATTAGAGCATGCTTTCTTTTCTTTAGATTATCAGAAATCCAGGCTCTAATCATGGGCAGAAGCTTGCATTCCAGTTTCTATGTTATTATCCCACCCACTGAAGACCACCTTTTTCAGCCTCCTTGCAGTGGCCTCCAAAATAAGGGATGCCCAACCCTCCATTTTTGATGGGTTGTTTCACTTTGGTTAGTGCAATCCTTGGGGTTTTATCACCCCACAGTATTTTGAGTAGTATTGAGTCCATTTTCTTAAACTATTATGGTGGGGCGACTATTCGTATAACCTGCAAGCGGTGCACAGATATTTCTCCGAACCGCTCAATTGCATGCAGAAAAAGTCGAATTGTAATTCCCGGTTCTCTCGTGTATAATAGTATGTGTCAAAATACAATGAGACTATGTATTGGGCTCCAGCTATAGTGATACCCTGGTTGGCAAATTTCATTCTATAGCTGCATGCCATAGACTCTATAATAAGGCTGAATAGAAACAGTGGCATGGGACACCACTGCCTCGTCCCAATGCCTATTCTAATCGGCTCTGAAGTGTTGTCATTGGTCCTGATTTTAGCTACTCGGTTGTTATTAAGTAGTGAGATCCATTTATGTACCACTGGATCAAACCCATAATTCTGCAATGCAGCATGCATGAACCACTAGTGGACACATTCAAACACTTTTTTTCTGTATCGAAGCTTGATAGAGCATAGTCTCTGGGGGTGACATTGACCCTATCAAGCACCAAAAATAATCTACACAGGCTAGTGGAAGTTTTCGGCCCTGCTTTGAATACCGCCTGAGTTTTGGAGACCAGGTAGGGTGTCACTTTCACAATCCTCCCCGCCAGGATCTTACTATTGATCTTTGCATCTGTGTTAATCAGCGACAGAGGTCTTTAAGACCCATGCTTGATTTCTGATTTATTTAATCACTGCCTTAGTCAGAGATTGTGGTAATCTCCTGGCTTTTAGGGCCTCCATGTGCATATCTTGTAAGTAAGGGATTAGGATCTCACTAAATGCAGCATAAGATTTGTCCGGTAGCCCAACCAGCCTGGAGCTTTGTCCACTGGTAGATTCGAAATTGCCCATTAAACAAACATATTGTGTGGTTGCAGGGCTATATAGATTCAGATAGTCATGTCCGGTTGAACAGAGCTACGTTACATCTGCCAAGAAATCTATTTTTAATGTCTCACCAACTTCATTGTTCACATTATATAAATTGGAGTAATACTCTTCAAACAGTGATTTAATTGTCAGTGAGTCATGTGTAACAGTTCCCTCAGGCATTTCTATGTGAGTGTTAGGGTTCCTCTCCCGTATTTTTGATGTCACTGATGCTACGGTTTTTCCTGCCTTACCCCCAAATTAATTTTGGTATTTGGTATATTCACAGTTTAAAATGTACTAAGCCTCTCTTGTGTCATGTTCAACTTCATCTGTGTTTGTGCCAACCAGGGACTGCTGGGTCCATGTGATGTAGGCAATCTAGGGCCTATTTATTTACTTCTCTAGTTAAGTTATTTCCTTATTTAACATGTGACTCACTCCCCAGGTCTTATACATTAACCCCCAGATCATGAACTTGAATGTTTCCAAAAGCTTCCCACTTGAGTCTACTGTACCTCTGTTCCTATAAAAAAGAAAAAAAATCACATATCTTCTCTTCAATCTTATGCGTGTACACCACATCCTGCAATGTTCTGGTTTGTAATCCCATTGCGGTGGAGAGCTAGGGCCCACCCCCCTCGATACATCAGCATCTTCAGCAGGGAATGATCAGATATTGATCTGTCTAAAAATACTAGGTGTCTCACCATTTGTGCTGATAATTTACAAATAAATATTGTGTCAATGTCTGAGAACGAGTTATGCACTTGTGACCAATAACGGTATCCCAACTTAGCGAGGATTTGTAAGCGCCTGTCCAACACTGCCCACACTACCTTGTCCAAACAATCACTAAAGCACAATCATCTAGACCATCTAGGACACCTTATTGTCACCGTCTTCTCTTACCTAAAATCAGAAGAGCAAAAGCTGGAGGCTCAAGCTTCCCCTACATCGCAGTCAAACACTGGAATGCCCTCCCACCTTCACTCAGAGCTGAAACATCATACTGGGTTTTCCGCAGAACTCTAAAGACCCAGTTCTTCAAATAAACAGCTTTGCCCACCTTCTTCAACTTCCTCCCTGTATTGGCACCTTCTACCCCTGTTTAAATCACCTATTTTGTAAGTATAAACGTATGCCTGTAACCAGCGCCTCAATGCCTTTGGATTGTTTGTGCGCTTTATAAATGAATAAAATAAAATAAATATATAATAGCGTTTTGGATGCTGACCCTAAGGGGAGTCCTGTTTTCCTGGAGCAATCCAGGTTTGTGTCCAGTATAGAATTGAATTCACCTTCCAATATGCACAATCATGTTTCCCATGTGGTCAACTAATATCTGAGACATCATGTAAAAAAACACAGTCGTCAATATTGGGTGCATAAGTGATCAGCTGGAACACTTTTGTACTATTCAGCTGGCCAGTAACCCCAACAAATCTGCCAGAGTATTCAGAGAATTGTTCTGGTTCGAATTGAACTGTTTGTGCCATCCAAATCGCCATCCCTTTGGCTGCAGCAGAAAAAGATGAAAAGTATAGTTGGCCATTCATCTTATTATGTAATTTAACATGCTCGTGCATGTAATGTGTGTATCCTGCAACATAGCTATCTCAATGTTATGCCTTTTTAAATTATGAGACAACCCTATGCCTTTTTGCAACATTATTGATATCTCTGATGTTCCATGTTACACACATTGTACTTGTATCCCTGTGTGCTGCCATCATGTTGTTCTGCCATACTTTGCCTATCTGTAGCCTGTCTTTTGGTCCAGACTAGCCCACCATTGATCCAACATGTACATGAAATCATTGCTTTAACACAATTCAATAACAACCCCCATAACTTCCCTTCCCTGCCCGTGCTTCCAAACCCCAACCTGTAAAGCAGCAATTGGCCGGCATCAGCTCAAAAAGATGTGCTCCAAGCCATCCCTGACTTAAAAAATCATAACCATTGAGTCAATTTAGATCCTAGGAGGCTAGCAACACCCTCAAGTCATGTGACAAATCTGGGTGACAGCCCCAGGACCGAAAAGGGGGCGTGCCAGAAATACAAGATCGCATTGGCAGCACAGTCTCTGTATACATATCTGCATCCTGCTCCCTGCACCACCATTGATTATTTAAGCCATGCGCATTCCATGCAGTATATACTTATATTTTTCTAGACACATATCTTCAGTTCATTAATTTAAGAAGAGATATTCTGTCTCTTTTGTGTAACTTTGCTCATGGATGTGAATCCCAAATCCTCCCCAATAGGATTAGGTCTACATCCCGCTTTCAGCAATGTTTTGGAAGTATTTCCACAAATTGCACGGCTTCACTTGGGTCTGAGGAAAGTGTCTCTTGATTTCTACTTCTATTCTAAGGTGGTAACAAGGCATACGTTATCTACCTTTCACACATTAGGTTCTTTAGACCATTGAACATCTGCCTCTGCTTTCGTGTTGCAGTGCTTATTCAGGGTATAATGCCAGTCTTGTTCCGTTATGCATGATATCACCTTGGTCTCTAGCTGCTGTCAATAACTTCTCTTTGTTGTGTTATTTGAGGCATTTCATGATGACAGTTCTTGGTCGTGCACCAGGTATTGGTTGTTGCACCGGATCCGGTGTGCCCTGTCTATAATCATGCCTTGTAGCTCCTCCACTTCAGCCATTATGCTGGGCAGAAATGCCTCAAAGAATTGTTCTAGGCCTCCCATCTCCGTGCCCTCCGGCAGGCCATTGAGGCGTATATTATGTTGGCGCGGGCGGTCTTCCAGATCGTTGACCTTGTGTTGGAGCTCAGCATATCTGATCTTTATGCTTGCTAACATGTCTAGAGGTTTCTGCCAGGGAGTCTTACACCTTTGAAACCTTTTGTTAACCTCCAGTTTCCCTCTCTCTTAGATTATCCATGTTCTGTTTGATTAGTGTGATGCTCTGTGATAGTCTACCAATTTGCTCCGAGATGTGTGTATTGCCCTTGAGGATTAGTTGTTTTAGCTCACTATTTTATGGGCAGTCTGCTCCTGACCCCCGTGTTGTTTTGCACCTGTACCCCCAGTAGAGGTCTCCATATCTTCAGACTGCGGAGAGCTCCCAGCCACAAAGCTTTGTTATATTTTTGCCTGTCGTTTTAAACATTTACTTTCTGGGTATCTGGGAGTGGGTCTAGGCCCACAGGAGCTTGTATGACTCTGCCCCCGATCCTCATTCTCCCTCAGGTCCCCTGGCGCCCCCATGTAGCCGACTATATGATAGTGCCAGTAAATCAGGTGGGGGAAGGCAACACTTTTAAAGTAACAGGCTACCGCTAATCCATCTATACCACCTCTCTCGTTATCAGTGCATTGGACGCAGTTCTGTCTTAGTGCTGTGCTCGCGGCTGTGGAAACTCAAGTACTCGTGCTGCTTCTATGGCAGGGTGGCACCTACCAGTCCCAGATGATCGGGCCCATGCACCTCCAATCACACTCGTCACCACTGCTGTCAAGACAAGCTATGCTCCGGGATCACTGCACCTCACGTTCTATTGCTGTGCCATTCTGTTTCCACAGGCCTCATGTCAGGGCTCTAGTGGCAGCCCATGCCCAGATCTCAGGGCTCGTGCCAACCCCTCCCCAGCTGCTCATCTCAGCTCCACTGCTTCTGCCGGCTGCTTTATGCCAGAGAACACAGAGGCCACCAGCCCCCTCTTCCAGTCTCACATGTCACTACCGCTTCTGAGACCAGGTTTGCTCCGGGGTCGCCAGGGTCTCGGCAAGGTGCCAGCAGAATTGAGCGGTGAGCAGCCGGGTTCCAGGATTTACCTTCATTCTTCTGCTGAAATCTTTGCTTCAATGGTATCTCTGCCAGACAGCCGGTCTCTGCTCGATCCCTCTGCAGATCACATGGATGCATCTGGTAACGAGGCTAGTTTCCAGTAAGACGACAGATTTTTGGAGGCGGAGCAGCGACTCTGTGCTATTACATGGTTGCCCTCATTGCCACACCCCCCATATCTATACTTTTTAAGCATCAATACACTTTAAATAGCATAATCCTTTTTTTATGCACTCATCACAATAGTATATCCACATGTTTTACTGACATTTGTGTGCAATACATTGAATTCTCGCTTAGTCATTGAGCAGGTTAGATTTAACGTGAATATTGAAATTATAGGTTGATGGTTTTATTTAGACAGGTCTATTTACCCCATTGGTGCCCTATCAGTGTGTCTCTGTGTGTTTAAACATCCTAAAAAAAGGTCCAGTTTTGCTATTTGCAGTAAATATGCATCCTCATTCTCAATTCATCTCTGTGCCAGTCATCAATTCTCTTGCCTGGAATAATCATCGGCATGTAGACGTGTAGACACTTGATATGTGCATATGTTATAAGAAAGCACTGATATGATAATGAAAATGATTAATTTAAAATGTTTCTCAGTAGTATGGACACAGTCAATAGTTTATCTTTGGGAACATTGGATCTTCCCAGACCTAAGGTTCAATGTCTGTTTTCTATTTCATGTGAAAAGGACGTAAATGCCATATAATGCACACACAATCTCTTAATTCATATTTAAAAGTGACCCAAGGTATATTGCAAAGGGCACGCATATATGAATATTCTATTTGTATTGATTAATTGAACAGACTGCATCAACAAGATGCACAGCCCATAAGGTCATTTGTAGGCAGCTGGAGTGGATGATATATATACCGGGTCGGGAGGAGACGGTGGAGACTGTGCTGGAAACAGAGTGGGAACGGCACTGACGGACATTAGCTGAAATATACAATTTGGTAATGCTTACAAATATATATATACCAGTGCCTCTTCGGATGAGGATACTCAGAAAAATTATACCACCTTATTTCTAGTTCTAGTGAGAGAAATTGGATGTCGAGTGTGTTCTTGAAAGTCATTCTGAAGTGGTATTCTTAATTTCAGGGCATAGGAAGTTTTGATTTTGGAATTCGAGAGGGTGGTGGAGCAGAGGTGTGAGGCGGCACCTGGTAAATGGTGACTGTTGGACAGTAAGGTGGAGGATGGTTTCAGAGTGCAAGAGTGTCCATAGCAGGAGCTAGCTTCTGCTGTGTTTGGGATGGTGTGCTACCGCATAAAAAGACTTGATGGTTAGACAAAGGACCTTGACTATGAAGCAGTTCTGCATTGACTGCCATCTCAAATGCTTTACACAGAGGTGGGGAAAACATGAAGGTTGTAGTGGTTGAGGTTTGTTAAATTGAGGGTGGTAAAAAGGTGTGAAGCAGTTGTACCATGAGGAGGCGGTGTAAGTAATCCCACCGTTTCAGGAGTCCAGCAGAAATGACGGTTTTCCTAGAGTGGAAGGTGAGATGGGGATGGAATTTCCAAATGTTCAGGAGGCTTAACAGGGTTGGGATCAGGAGAGTTGATGAGCTGTTGAGGTTTAAAATTGCTCGGAAAGGATATCAGGCAATAAGGAAATGTGTGAGATGGGTCTGATGTTAGGGAGTTTCAGAAGGTTTACTTCCGTTTTAGAGAAATTGAACATTAGATATCACACATCATCTGAGGACAGATATATGCAAGGCAGTTGGAGAAAGTTGGCTCTTCAAGAAGATAACATAGGGGTGAAGGGAAGAAGGGGACCATTCTGTAAATATATGATATGAGAAGCCACTGGAGGAGGTATGTTTGCCGGGTGAGGTGGTGCAGAAGAGAAGACATGCTATAGACAGATGAAGGATCCTGACAGTGAAGGGGTGTTGATGAAAGTGCCAAAATACCATAAAATGGGAATGATCAATCAGTTAGTAGTAAACCTGAGCAAAGTCATCACACTTCAAACCAGAATTCAAAGCATTCTGGGGTAGTGTGAGGTGGTCAGAAGTGCAAAAGGTAAGTGAGGAAGATAAGGATATACGAGAAGCTAATCAATCAATGCAAATAGAGCTGTATGGCTCTATTTCAATTAAATGTCTGCTAGAGAAATCAGACTGGATATAGTTATTCTATCCACATATATCCAGGTTTGCAGGGATGCAGTTAAGTATTATGCCTTCAAGCACTTTGCAATAGTGAAGTGGAAAATTGGTCAATAGTTAGCAGGCATGTTGTAATCATTTTGTTTAAGAATGGCAAGAGTACATATTTATACCAGGAGACAGGCAGGTACAGGTTCGGGGTGCTAGTTTCTAACTATCTATGTAGCAAAGTGGTCAACTGGGTACACACATGGATGGTGAACTCGAGTATGGGGGTCAGTTCTACTGACTTTGCGGGTGGAATGTTTAATGTTCAGAAAATGAGATGGAAAAAAGAGGCAGATGGACGGAAGAAATGATGGCATATATTGTGTCTTGTATCTTAGAGGTTCGGAGAAAGATGCAGGTTGCAGAGTCATTTGCTGAGAGTGAGGACAAGAAATAAGAGGATTAAGGATGCAAGCATAGACTTTAAGGTCAATGATAATTCTCCAAGATGGAATTGTGATTGAGGGACATGTGATAACTGTAAGATGGCTGGGTGTCTACAGCTGTTGAATGGATGGGGAAACATGGATGAGATAGACTGGGTGAATTGTTGGGGCAGCAGTGCTATAAGGTGGATGACAGTGCTAAATTAAAACTGGTCAAGGGATTTGGCAGGAGGTAGAGACAAAGCAAGAAATGAGGACCTGATTTGATGTATTATGGGAGAATGGAGAAGAAACAGAGACATAATGGACATAATGTGCAAGAGCGAATATTCACTGAGAGAGTCATTGATGGAAGGATCCTGACAAACAGAGGTAGTAGAAACGTCTGAGAAGGATGAGGGTGGCTGTGATTGTGTGTAGTTAGATTGTGGATGGTGACTGGGGCATGGCCAGAGATAGTGGAAAGTGGATGGAGTGAGAGGGCCTCAATCATGTCATTAATCATGAACACTACTGGCAGATCAGTGGGAAGAGAATCAAGGAGTCATCTGATATCATCTAAGTAGAGGTTTCACAGTGTTGGGAGGTCCGTTCTTAACTCCTAGATCAAGGGGGCATTGCAAAGATGGCCTGAGAAGTGCCCAAATTATACAGAGGTTCTGCTGCTTGATCACACCAAACACAATAACAGGAATAGACAAAGTGCAAGGAAAATCCCAGCTTTATTGATATCAAAATAAAGCAGTGACAACATATAATCATACAAATCTCAAAGCTCTCAATGTGCTTATTGAAAATAGCAGCTTTTATATCGAGCCTTCATCATAATTAGCATCATACCGTACCAAAATCTACAGGGTGGGGGATTGGTTAAGGGGATTGACTACAATACATTCTACAACGGTAACAGCAATCTGATGGCTCCTACTAAGACCACCTCTAAAGTGATAATAGTAAAAAGACATCATCTCTACAATAGTTTATTTGTTGGCCTAATGTGTACTGGGCGGCCGAGCATTGAGGGTTTTGATTGGTTGGCTCCATGCTGACCAAACTTAGGCAACTGATAGGTTGTCAAGACATGAGCCAAACAGGAGTAGGAGGGAGAGTCCACTGACGGCTTTCCTTTAAATTAAGTAAGATACCATCCCATATTCTTAGGCTATCAGTCGGAGTAATTTCTTTGTGTTCAACCTTGTCCGGAGCCTCGTGTCTGGGGATATGTGTGAGGAGTGAGGCAGGTGTCCTATCTGTGTTCATTGCTATTGAAAGGACAACATACTTCAATTATGGGTCATGTGTGATGGGACATTTGGAATTATTTCACTGTGCATTTATGTGGATGTTAGCTAATATTAATGTGAGTGTTATGGTTCCTTTTTACCACTGGGGACACTGTTGAGTTATTCATTATGGGGTTTTCTTAGTTTTATGATTCACTTGCACCTGGCTCGCCATGGTCGGTTGTGCTCTTCCAAACTTTAATTAGATTGGGAGTATTCCTTTGTCCTGGCAACTATTATCTTGTGCATTTTCTGCAGCAATCAGACCCTCCCTATTTTCTCAATAACTTTCGCTATGATTACCAGCTACTGCCTGAGCTCTGCACAGGCCTGTATTTCTGTGAATTGAGCATCTCAAATTATTTTGAAGTCTTTAGGCCTTTCATTACCTTAAAAGGGTGCAGTGTATTCCATTTTGGAAAAGGTGGCTGCCCATTAATGTTGCATTTCTATGTTAGTGATTTATAGTTGTGTGTCGTTCATGTTGCATTCAGCTTATACATTGCTTATGTTAGTATTCTTCATGTCTTTATGAATGCCATGTTAATTCTCTTCATGAATAAATGCATATTTGTCCTAGTGTGCAGATTCTTCATGGTAAGTGCATATTTGCTTGGTGTCTAATGCACATGTAATGTTGCAATGTTAGCTTGGTTTTACTTGTGCCATCTTCAGTTTAAATTGTGTCCAACTCCTGCTGTACCTTCTTTGGATATAGGTGGTACGGTTGTCTCAGTGAGTAACGCGTCTCACCTGTGCGATATTGGGCGGGGCAGTAGTTATGGATGATGTGTTGATGGATCCACCCTTCACCTAATAATACCTATCAGTACCCGGCAGGAGTCAAGCAGAATTCAACATGCATTCTGATTGGCTCTCGCCGGGTCGTTACCCGGCAGAGAATCCTTTGATTCTCAGCCAGATTACAGCTGCCTTATTTTTGGCGGGGGGCGTGGCAGCCCCTCAGCCAATGACGAGGTTCCAAGCGGGGCTATCCCCGCTCCGAGCCTCCCCATGGCTGAGAGGCTGCCTTCGCCCCTCACCCAGGACTCAGGTGTCCCCTTTCCTCCCTCCTCCCGCCTCCCTGCCATCCCCAGCCCACTTACCTTCTTGCTCCTTCGTACCCAGCGGGGGACGTTGGCAGCCTCCAGCCATGTGGAGACCCGAAGCTGGGCCATCCCCGCTCCGTGCCTCCACACGGCTGGAGTATTTCATCGTCCCCTGCCGGGGATGCAGCTACATTTTTTTTTTCTTCCCCTCCCTCCCAACCCCACTTACCTTCTGCTCCTTTATTTTTTTTTGGGAGCGGACGGCTGGGAACACTTCTGTTGCCAGCGCGTCCGCTCCCAATGGCTGCCATGGAAAGGGAAAACGGACTCTGTTTTCCCTTTCCCGGCGGCCATTTTCTTGGTCGTTTCTTTTTATTTTCTGTCCCGAAACGCTGTAGCGTTTCGGGACAGAAAAAAAATGCTTTTAGTGCCCCAGTCACGCAGATATTGTGGGCGGGGGTACTAATAGCAATATGCCCTTTGCGGCGGAGGCAATACGGACTCTGTTGGGCCCCAGGGCATTACCTGAGCCAGTAATGCACCCGCCGCTCGGGGCATATTGCTTTAATAAAAGGTGTATTACCATTCATGGTCTTCGCAATCTCCCCTCCATGAATATGGTTCTGTATTATAATTGCAGAGCCCATCGACATCAAAAGTGCATGTGCTTCTCCCAATAAACTGAGCTTGTCTACAATATAAAGTGCCAGTGTGCATGCAAAAAGATCTACACTTACAATTACAATGCACAAAAAACGAATTACAGAAATCTAGGATGTGCAATACATAATGCCTTGGAAGTGTACAAGACATTTGACCTAAAATAAGGTGCTTAGGGGTTACACTGCACTAGGGCCATGGCTAATGGTCTGGTAGTGTTAGAAAATGGACAGTGGGCACGCCTGAAGGCCGGCTAGTGATCATGTAGTGATTGAAAAACACGGTGGGCACGGCCATGACCAAAGGCGATGGCTACTGGTCTGGTAGTGTTCTAAAATGAACAGCGGACCCAGCTGAAGATGACATAATTAGTCATGTCACCAGTGATGTCATCACTGTGGTCAAAGGCTGTGCAACACAGGTGCAAAGTTAAGGTGGGTTTAGCTGAATTTCAGGGGGATTTTTTTATTACGTTCTCACCTTAAGATCCCAGCAACTAAAGTTTTTACCTAAAAAAAAAAAAAAATAATTATAGTATATACATGTATATATATATATATATATATATATATACAGTTAAAATGAACAAATTAGTCAATGCTTTAAAAGTAATAATGGCAAAGCTGATTGAATCCTGGGTTCCAGTTCTTTGAAGGGTCACTCAGTTGATTAGGTGTTCTCCTAGTTGGAGAGGATCACCCCATGTTCGAACCCTAAACTCCAATGTTTCCGCCAAACTTGTAATGAGGCCCAATGTCTCAAAAGGCTGCTGAGATGCACGGCCAATTAATGATTAATTCAAAGGACACAATGATATAACATGCACAGATGTAGCTGACAGGTACTGCACTTTTTTTGCTGGAAAGATGTCAGATATGTAAATGCAAATATGTAACATTCTAGTGGAATGGGAATGCTCTGTACTAGATCGCATTGGAATATTTACACTTAAGTCCAAGAGAATTTCACTCATCTTTTGACATTTGAAGCAGAACAAAACGGCCTCTTTCCTTTGATAAATAATATCATGGTGGCTGACAATTTTATGAGTTTTACAAAGGTAGCGGGCGCCCCTCTCTCGCAAGAACAGACATGATAACCTGTTCAGTGGTTATTAACCACTTGAGAGTTCGCAGCCACTGCTTTTACTCACTGTGCCTTTCACAGATGGGAAATATCCATTTGCATATCAGTCTTTGTCCTGCCCTGGGGCAGTCCAGCACCGAAATACAATGGCAATTCCAATCTGAACGAGAGTACCACCAGCAACCCCATACACCTGTTTCACCCTTGTTGGGGATCATCAGTGAGGTGCAGCTGATGCCTCTCTGAGCACAGTGAGAGGGAGACCACGTCTGGTTGCCCCCAGGAGACCTAGGGTTACCAATCCCAGGTTCCTTAAAAAATAGTTTTACAAAGGTAGCGGGTGCCCCTCTCTCGCAAGAACAGACATGATAACCTGTTCAGTGGTTATTAACCACTTGAGAGTTCGCAGCCACTGCTTTTACTCACTGTGCCTTTCACAGATGGGAAATATCCATTTGCATATCAGTCTTTGTCCTGCCCTGGGGCAGTCCAGCACCGAAATACAATGGCAATTCCAATCTGAACGAGAGTACCACCAGCAACCCCATACACGTGTTTCACCCTTGTTGGGGATCATCAGTGAGGTGAAGCTGATGCCTCTCTGAGCACAGTGAGAGGGAGACCACGTCTGGTTGCCCCCAGGAGACCTAGGGTTACCAATCCCAGGTTCCTTAAAAAATAGTTTTACAAAGGTAGCGGGCGCCCCTCTCTCGCAAGAACAGACATGATAACCTGTTCAGTGGTTATTAACCACTTGAGAGTTCGCAGCCACTGCTTTTACTCACTGTGCCTTTCACAGATGGGAAATATCCATTTGCATATCAGTCTTTGTCCTGCCCTGGGGCAGTCCAGCACCGAAATACAATGGCAATTCCAATCTGAACGAGAGTACCACCAGCAACCCCATACACGTGTTTCACCCTTGTTGGGGATCATCAGTGAGGTGAAGCTGATGCCTCTCTGAGCACAGTGAGAGGGAGACCACGTCTGGTTGCCCCCAGGAGACCTAGGGTTACCAATCCCAGGTTCCTTAAAAAATAGTTTTACAAAGGTAGCGGGCGCCCCTCTCTCGCAAGAACAGACATGATAACCTGTTCAGTAGTTATTAACCACTTGAGAGTTCGCAGCCACTGCTTTTACTCACTGTGCCTTTCACAGATGGGAAATATCCATTTGCATATCAGTCTTTGTCCTGCCCTGGGGCAGTCCAGCACCGAAATACAATGGCAATTCCAATCTGAACGAGAGTACCACCAGCAACCCCATACACGTGTTTCACCCTTGTTGGGGATCATCAGTGAGGTGAAGCTGATGCCTCTCTGAGCACAGTGAGAGGGAGACCACGTCTGGTTGCCCCCAGGAGACCTAGGGTTACCAATCCCAGGTTCCTTAAAAAATAGTTTTACAAAGGTAGCGGGCGCCCCTCTCTCGCAAGAACAGACATGATAACCTGTTCAGTGGTTATTAACCACTTGAGAGTTCACAGCCACTGCTTTTACTCACTGTGCCTTTCACAGATGGGAAATATCCATTTGCATATCAGTCTTTGTCCTGCCCTGGGGCAGTCCAGCACCGAAATACAATGGCAATTCCAATCTGAACGAGAGTACCACCAGCAACCCCATACACGTGTTTCACCCTTGTTGGGGATCATCAGTGAGGTGACGCTGATGCCTCTCTGAGCACAGTGAGAGGGAGACCACGTCTGGTTGCCCCCAGGAGACCTAGGGTTACCAATCCCAGGTTCCTTAAAAAATAGTTTTACAAAGGTAGCGGGCGCCCCTCTCTCGCAAGAACAGACATGATAACCTGTTCAGTGGTTATTAACCACTTGAGAGTTCGCAGCCACTGCTTTTACTCACTGTGCCTTTCACAGATGGGAAATATCCATTTGCATATCAGTCTTTGTCCTGCCCTGGGGCAGTCCAGCACCGAAATACAATGGCAATTCCAATCTGAACGAGAGTACCACCAGCAACCCCATACACGTGTTTCACCCTTGTTGTATTTCGGTGCTGGACTGCCCCTGGGCAGGACAAAGACTGATATGCAAATGGATATTTCCCATCTGTGAAAGGCACAGTGAGTAAAAGCAGTGGCTGCGAACTCTCAAGTGGTTAATAACCACTGAACAGGTTATCATGTCTGTTCTTGCGAGAGAGGGGCGCCCGCTACCATTGTAAAACTATTTTTTAAGGAACCTGGGATTGGTAACCCTAGGTCTCCTGGGGGCAACCAGACGTGGTCTCCCTCTCACTGTGCTTAGAGAGGCATCAGCTTCACCTCACTGATGATCCCCAACAAGGGTGAAACACGTGTATGGGGTTGCTGGTGGTACTCTCGTTCAGATTGGAATTGCCATTGTATTTCGGTGCTAGACTGCTCCTGGGCAGGACAAAGACTGATATGCAAATGGATATTTCCCATCTGTGAAAGGCACAGTGAGTAAAAGCAGTGGCTGCGAACTCTCAAGTGGTTAATAACCACTGAACAGGTTATCATGTCTGTTCTTGCGAGAGAGGGGCGCCCGCTACCATTGTAAAACTATTTTTTAAGGAACCTGGGATTGGTAACCCTAGGTCTCCTGGGGGCAACCAGACGTGGTCTCCCTCTCACTGTGCTTAGAGAGGCATCAGCTTCACCTCACTGATGATCCCCAACAAGGGTGAAACACGTGTATGGGGTTGCTGGTGGTACTCTCGTTTAGATTGGAATTGCCATTGTATTTCGGTGCTGGACTGCCCCTGGGCAGGACAAAGACTGATATGCAAATGGATATTTCCCATCTGTGAAAGGCACAGTGAGTAAAAGCAGTGGTTGCGAACTCTCAAGTGGTTAATAACCACTGAACAGGTTATCATGTCTGTTCTTGCGAGAGAGGGGCGCCCGCTACCATTGTAAAACTATTTTTTAAGGAACCTGGGATTGGTAACCCTAGGTCTCCTGGGGGCAACCAGACGTGGTCTCCCTCTCACTGTGCTTAGAGAGGCATCAGCTTCACCTCACTGATGATCCCCAACAAGGGTGAAACACGTGTATGGGGTTGCTGGTGGTACTCTCGTTCAGATTGGAATTGCCATTGTATTTCGGTGCTGGACTGCCCCTGGGCAGGACAAAGACTGATATGCAAATGGATATTTCCCATCTGTGAAAGGCAAAGTGAGTAAAAGCAGTGGCTGCGAACTCTCAAGTGGTTAATAACCACTGAACAGGTTATCATGTCTGTTCTTGCGAGAGAGGGGCGCCCGCTACCATTGTAAAACTATTTTTTAAGGAACCTGGGATTGGTAACCCTAGGTCTCCTGGGGGCAACCAGACGTGGTCTCCCTCTCACTGTGCTTAGAGAGGCATCAGCTTCACCTCACTGATGATCCCCAACAAGGGTGAAACACGTGTATGGGGTTGCTGGTGATACTCTCGTTCAGATTGGAATTGCCATTGTATTTCGGTGCTGGACTGCCCCTGGGCAGGACAAAGACTGATATGCAAATGGATATTTCCCATCTGTGAAAGGCACAGTGAGAAAAAGCAGTGGCTGCGAACTCTCAAGTGGTTAATAACCACTGAACAGGTTATCATGTCTGTTCTTGCGAGAGAGGGGCGCCCGCTACCATTGTAAGACAATTTTATGAGAGCTGCGGACCAACACAGACCATTGTGAATCACAGTTATGTGTGTGCCACTGGTGGGAAGTATTGTGAGCGCTAAAAACAACTCAGTTCATGTGAAGCCAGCAGAGAACATTTCAGGGCAGATCTCCTTCTTAGTAACATCTCATCACGTTCATATGAATCCAAATTCTTTGCTATTCAAATCTCCTCTTCTTTCCCCATTTCAATCTCTGCTCTGACTCGGGGCCTCATTACGAGTAACCCGGTCAGGAAAAAATGCTTGTTAAACTTTCAGTACAACCGGCTCCGTCATTTTGTCCAGCCCGGGTTACTCAGAGTCTGCCTGTAGCGGCAGTGAAAAACCGGCAGTCCTGACCTGGCAGTAGTTCAGTCCCCAACCGGCAGATAAATCACTGGAGCACGGGCACCGCTAACAAACGTATTGGTGCTTCAGTGTTCCCATTCCGGTGGAGTCCTCTGGGACTCCATGGGAAGGACTCCATGGGAATGGGAACTTACCGTTCCACTGCAGCCCATAATATCCTGGCTTTAATGGGATATCAGGCGGCAGAAATGGTAAACTGAGATTGCCAGGTGGCCCACCGGCAACCTCGAAATGAGGGCCTTGGACTCCATGGGGCTGAATTTCATAAAGTGTGCAAGGTCGTGAATATTAAAAATGATGAGATGAATTGCTTTTTCTCTTTTATGTTTTGCTCCAATGGTGGCAAACATGCACAGGTGGCCAACTTGATTGGCCCTCATTTTCTTCTTGTAATGTGCTTGTTTTTAATGTGTAGTTATTGTGACCTTACATTAAGTAAAAGAAAATTCATTAGGATATAGTGCTCTTGTCACAATTACGTGGAGTACCTTAGAAGTGTACCCACATTTCGAAATCTGCCACTGCCACACCCTGTTCGCGAGCGTCCCCACAATCTGTCTCGTTGTATCTACTAAAGATCAGTATTACCGAGTGAACTGGTCTGATTTAATGCATTCATACTCCACATTGATCGCCACAATCGCATCAAAGACTTTTAATTCGGGACACCGAACAGCAAATGCGCACAATAGTGTGGATTTGCCGCCTCATCTGTCAGAGTCATTTTTCAAAGATTGTGCATTACATGTATTTTCAGACATTACAAATGGTGCATTATTACAGAATCCCACGCTTGCCAATTCAGCTGGAAAGGCATATAACGCGCCCTCAGAAAAAGACGTCCCATTCTTTGCTGCATAAAGAGACAAAATATAATGTTGATCCAATAAACACGCTCCCATGTGCGGCGTCCCTTATTGTGGCACCGATTGCAGAGTTTCTGCCAAACGGAAAACCTTGCGGAGTTTCAGGGAAAACGTTTGTTCTCTCTTGAGGTCAGTTAAAGTCCAAATTTTATTATTTTCAACATTGTGCAGATTTTGTTTTTCTCTGATTACATATTTCCGTTTGAAATCGAGCAAATCCCATTAACGGTGCTCCCAAATGCACAACACACTTACTTTTCTTTGATTCTGTTTCCATTATTTTCAATCTTCCAAACGGTACCTTGTCAATTTTTTGTGTGTAATGTGATGATCGTCTCATGGTTCAAGAATGCAATTCCTTTGTATCACATGCGCCTTCTTCTATGGCTTATGTGTAGTGTTTGCTGAAACACACGATATTTTGATGTTTTTGAACCCAGTAGCCATACACTTTGAGGTTTGAATAGCTCATTTACTTATGATTCTGGAGAACCTTAAAACTGAAGAAAATCACAGTATATTATTACTGCATCCAGTATGTATGTATTTCTAACAGAGAACATATTTTGTATGTTTGATAAAATATTGTTTTATGTTCATTTAAAGAAATATCGACTACTTCAAAGAGAATATCAACTTGTATTAAGTGGTTTCACATCTCAGAGGAGAGCACGCCCACCCACTGATTTGTCCAACCAGCTATATATTACATTTGAAGGCAGGTGCTTTGTGCTTTTTCTCCCCAGGACTTCTGCTTCTGTATGCATGTGCAACTGCTGCCTTCTGCTTTTTTCATGACGCAGGCCATTGTTTTAACTGGAAACCTTCATGACATCACAACTTTTGGTCCCCCATGATGCCATGCGACTGAAAAATGCAAGTACATTCGGGTGAAAGTTCATGATCTACTAAACACCTCTTCACAAAGGTTTCTAGACTCACTCAGGCTTGTGCCAGAATAGTCTACTTATACCCTGCACATGTGATATATGACTGTCCCATAACCCAACCTGAGTGTTGAGTTCATAGTTGTGTGGTCTCGTTAATTATCAGGTCATTTCCTTAGATAACTTGTCCAGCTGGCAACCGCTGCCTGCTAGTACTTGCGGATCGCAACAGCTGCCACAAGGCCACACTCCCAACATGGCTACCAGGACCACATCTGCTGGGTCATTCAAGATGTGTCTAGTGCAAAAGGTCAGGGTGAACTCCAGCTAAAGGAACCGCTGTATACAGTGACATGTCATTCCGTAAAAGTTAGATGACATGTATGGGCCCCTCGTGCTTTTTCATGAACTCAATATAAGAACATTAAAAGTAGCAAGTTAATACTGTGGCGGCGTTAAGCCCCTGTTCCCAGGGCTGGAACAGGAGTTAACGGCCCAGCAGTCCAAGTTATTGGCCCGAGCGAAGCAAGGCTGAATAACAAGGGTTTGGATCATTAACCCGGACTCCAGCCCTTGAAACGGGGGCTTAACACCATTAGTACCCCGGTTTGCTGCCTTGTTAACCCGGGGCGCTAAAGAAACAGGATTTTCATTCATTGAACTGGACGCCTAGCGTATCCCGTTCAATGAATGAAAATCCTTTACCAAGATGGCCTCCAGTGAAAGGGAAGGCGGGGCTCCGTACAGAGCCCCTCTTCCTTTTCCATGACAGCCTGCCAGAGGAAAGGGGCAGGAGCAGAGGCAGCGGGGAGTGCCGCCACCGCAGAAATAAGGTACGTAGGGGGAGGGAAACAAAAAAAAGGAAACGAGTGGAGGGTGGGGGGAAGGTGGCAGCGGGGTTGGCGTCCGTCAGGCGGCTTAGAAGACAGGCGTGTACCGGCAGTTGAAGCCCATGTTCCTAGCCATCTGATTGGCTGTCTCCCCCCGCCCGGGTGCTAATGTGGACTTCCAGTCTATCCCTTTTGTGCTGCCATGTAGAGTAGCCTAGATAACACTCTTCAACCTATATGTTTTTGATCCTGAGCAAGGACGTTCTGGAGCACTGATGAAAAGTCTGGGGATGATGATACATTAAAATACTCATGGCATGCAACTGTGCATTACAGGCAAGAACATCACACGTGTAAACATATCTCTGACTTGAAGTGAGTGTTGGCTGCCACACTACCTGGTATATGGATCTTACCAGCTCCAATGCTAGCTAACACTCATGCCAAATCCCTGAAAATAACATCACCGAAACTAACTGAAATGTACCGTTCCGCCCAGTGTCTGACACTGAACTTCAGTAGCTGCTGTTGCCGTCCCAAATATCAGGATTCCCTCCAAACTAAACAACATACTTAAATCTTCTGACTTGACACCAGGCTGCACTGAACTGCGCATAAGAAACACATCAAAGGCAGTCACTCCTATCTCCACCATTCACACCATTTGCACTCAATTTAAAGAGCAACAATCAACAAAAATAATCCCATGGCCAATTTTCTGCCATGACCCCTTATGCTAACCCGAATTTATAACAGAACTAGCCTCCTAATGGACTCCACAAGAACAAGCGTTCTCCCTTTTGAGCCAAGAAGCATGTTGCAGCAAACAGTATCTTGACCTGTGCACATGTTGCAGCACAGATGCCACCACTATTTTGGTGAAGCCGCACTGAGTCACATTGGAGCTATGATCCTTGTTCAAGACTGATCTTTCACTTTCGATTCCATTCATGGCAGCTTTCTAACCTACCACGCTTCAATATTCCCAAGATACAGGGTCCAGCCTACTGGGCTTTGAACATATCCTGAATCAGAAAATACAGATGTCAAGAACACGAAAGCACTTTAGAGATACGTCTCCAGCTGTGAGTCCCTACAAATCAGCTTGTAAGTTGGAACAATGGTAGAACATCCAGTATTCGGAACTACGTCATGTGCTTCCACTATTGCTAAACTGGAAGACTAAAATGAAGACCTAAGAAACATCATGCAGCACATTTGCATCCTTTGGCAGAAGAGAGGGATCAACATCCCATCATATATTTGCCTTTAATCCACGTTTTTAATCAACATGCTTTGCTGTGTTCTATAAAAAAAAAATTTAAACCAGGAGGTGACTGCCTTGATTTCCCACATGCCACTAAATTGATCAGTCCTCCGTACTGTCCCGCAGCCTCTATTACTGAGATATTGCAGGAAATCAAGTGAACATGTTTAGGTCTTTCAGCAAAATAAGGCTGTAAGTTAGAAGGCTGCTGTTATAAGCAAGGATGTCATTTGGTCTTAGGGGAAATCATGCTGGCTTGGTCAAAGGGGCACTGAAATCAGATGCGTGGCACACGATATGTGCGGTAACACGAAGGCTGATTAAGCAAGTCAGGCGGATAAAGGTAGAAAGTCGGGTATGTGATCCTGTGTTCTTCTTTTGAACTTCCATCTTCTGTTACAGGTCTGTCAATAAAGTCGACATGTCTTGCTAACTCAGCGGCTTGTGGAGATAATTGTCAGGCTTGCACACCATCTCTAAAGGCATGCTAGCATGTTTCAGTCATGGATTTCTGTCAGAGCTACAGTTCTTTCCTGTATGCCTCAAGGTCAGAAGTTGATGCAAGGCAAAAATCATGGGGCTATATAAAAAATGTAATAAATAAATACATAATTGAATATAAAATAAAAGTGCTGATCTCACTGCAGCACCGTGACATCGAGATCTAGGTATATGGATGACATGGACGTCCATCTACAACACAATTAAGTTGCTCATGTTCCGTGGTTTCTATGTAGGATTTGATGGAGAACATCTTATATGTTTTGCTGTGGTGGGGAATACATACAGATATATTGATGCCTTCGCCCTAACACTAGACATAAATTAGGTTACAATTAAGTCTCTAAGGCATTGCAGAACATGACTTTTCTTAATAACTTTCAAACACTTGCATGAAAAAAGCTGAAAATATTCCAGTAATAGTTTGAGGCAGCTGCCTGTGCATGCAACATTTCAGATGTATACACTAATGCCTTCATAGTTTGAAAAACCTTACTTTCATGGTTTTTTTAAACATGGGGTACTCCAAAAGAAGGAAACTAAACAAGTCTGCCCAACTATCTCAAAACTGGCCGCTTCAATGTTCCAAATACTGTGCAGGTATCTAGATGTTATTCCAAGCTGGTGCACTGAAGAAACATTTAATAAAATTGATTTGGCCAATTTTGAGATATGACGATTTAAAATGTATCTATATACATTATATGATTAATATCTGTTAAAAACTCACATTAAAGGCAAGTCTCAGGTGTTTTAAGGTGATGGAATAAATGTACAGTTTAAATCAGAACTGTCCAGCGAGCATATGAATTGACTTTGATGTCAGTTTTAAGGTAATGTAATAAATGTATACTTTTCATACAAACTTTACACAGAGCGTGCACGCTCGAAACATGCCCCTATGGCACATGATCCTATGACAAATGTTCCTACCACACATAACCATAAGATACACACTACCAACACACACTGTACTGACAGAAACTCCTTTAAAACTTGCTCTTCTGACAAGTGCTGCTAGAACAATTGCCACAATCAGACATGCTCTTGTCATATATGTTCGTATGACACATGCTCCCACTACACGAGCGCCTACTGCAAATAACATGAGGATGTAATGCACATGCTCTCACATGTACCTGTGACACATGCATCTGCGAAACATGCTCCTGGGATGACTCACTCTCCTACCACACACACCCTTACAACACTCACACACACCCTTACAACACACACTTACTGCCCAGTCTTACAACAAACACTCTAATGCACACACTACTATAACACGTGCTCCTATGACATGTGCTCTTACAACATGTGCTGCTAAAACAAGCGCTTCTACAGCACACTTGTATCATACATGTTCTTATGACACACAGGCCTACTACACATGCACCTATTGCAGCAAATAACATGTAGACCTATGACAAATGGTCTCACTGCCACGTACGACACATGCACCTACGGCGCGTGCTCCTACCACACATGCTCCTACCACATATGCTCCTATCACACATGCTCTTATGGTAAACACTCTTATGACAGAATCCTACAACATGTGCTTCGGCCAAACATTGTCCTATGACAACACATACTCCTAACACAGAGGTAGCTACCACATGTGCTGCAATCACGTACGCAGAGCCTATGAGTTTTATAGTTACAAAGTTAACATCTACTAAACACTCACATCGAAGTCAAAGCTAACACAGAGTCAGTTTTAAGTATATGGAATAAATGTACACTTTCAATACAAACTGTTGAGGGTGCATATGAGTTTTATAATAAATACAGTACAAAATTAACATCTCCTAAAAACTCACATTCAAAGCAAATCTCAGCTGACTTCAATGTGAGCTTTAAGGTGATGGAATAAATGTACACTTTCATAAAGAACTGTCCACAGAGTGTATGCATTTTACAATAAGTACAATACCCCATTAACATCTCCTAAAAACTCAAATGAAAGACAAATCTCATCTACTTTGATGTGTGTTTTAAAGTTATTGAAACATGTCCACTTTCAAAACAAACTGTCCACCAAGCGTGTGCATTGAATTTGAGGTTAGTTTTAAGGTGATGAAATAAATGTGTACTTTCAATACAAACTGTACACAGATGGTGCTCATAGAGCACATACACCTGCAACACATGCTCCTATGACACATGCTCCTATGACACATGGTTCTATGACACAAGCTCCTACCACAAACACCCTTACAACACACACTTATTGCACACTCTTACAACAAACACTCAAATGAAACACACTCCGTTAGCATGTGCTCCTAGGAAACGTGCTCCTACAAAACATGCCGCTACAACAAGCACTCCTACAACACACACTACTATGATATATTTTCCTATAACACGCACACCTTCTACATATTTGCTTACTTCACATAACATGTGGATGTATAACACATGCTCTTACATGCACCAATTACAAATGCACCTACAACACATGTAGCAACAACACACACTCATACCATACATGGCCTACCATACATGCTTCTACCACACACACTTCTATGATACACACTCTTATGATGCACTCTTACAACACACAATCTAATGACACACACTCCTACAATACCTATGACACACCCTGGTACAACACATGCTCCTACAACACACACTCATATAATACATGTTCCTACAGCACACTACCACACACACATGCTACTACATATAAAATGTTGATGTACAACACATGTTCTTACACCAGATGCTCCAACAACACACTTTTATGATACACACTCTTATGACACAGAACCCTAGCATGCACACTTACCACACACTCGTATGACACACACTCCTACACCATGGGTTCTTATGACATGTACGCATACAACACATGTTCCTACAATATGAGTTTTGCAGTTTGTAAATTACAATATTAGCATTTTCTAAAAGCCCACATCAAAGGCAATCCACAGCCCACACTGAGGTCAGTTTTAAGGAGATGGAATAAATGTACACTTTCAATGCAAACGGTCCATAAAGCATATGGGTTTTACAGGTCCTACATTACACATTGAACATCTCCTAAAAACACACATTAACAGCAAGTCCCAGCTGACTTAGATGTCAGTTTTAAGATGATGGAATACATGTACACTGTTCATACAAACTCTACACAGACCATGCACCTATGACACATGCAACTATGACACATGCTCCTACAACACATTTTTCCATGACACATGCTTCCACGACAAATGCTCTTACCACACACACCCTAATGACACACACTTACTGCACACTCTTATGAAACAGACTCTAATGACACACACTTCTATGACAGATTGACCTACAACACATGCTCTTAAGACACATGCTGCACACACTCCTATCATACATGTTCCTATGGCATGTTAACCCACTACACATGCACCTACTGCATATAACATGTGGACACACAATACATGCTCTCACATGCACCTAACACACATGCACCTAAAACACATGCACATGTGAAACATGTTGCTACCACACACTCTCCTACCACACACAATCTTATGGGGCACTCTTATGACACACTCTAATGACACAAACTCCTACGACATGTGCTCTAAGACACATGTTGCTATAATACATGCTCGTGCAGCATATATTCCTATAATTCATGTTCCCATAATATGCTTTTACACATGCGTATACTAGTAACATGTGGACGTATGACACATGCTTTTACCACACATGCTCCAACCACACAGACTTTTACAGCATACACTCTTATAATGCACATTCTTATGATGCACACTTACCACACACTCTTAAAACACATTCTGACACATGCAGCCACTGCACATGCTCCTAGTTCGCCCACATGCTCCTATGACACATGGTCCTTTGGCATGTGCTTCTATGAAATGCAATCCTACCATACATCATCCTACAACACACAATGTTACAAAACATGCTCCTACTACACATGTGCCTACTACAAATAATATGCAGACATACAGCACATGCTTCACATGCAGCTAGGGCACATGCACGTACAACACATTCTCCTGTGATACATGCTCATATGACACATGCTTCTATGACACAAGCTCCTACCTCACACTCTCTTATGAGATATTGTTTAATTACACATATTTCTACGACATGTGCTCCTAGGACACATGCTCCTACGACACACGCTGCTATAACAAGTGCTCCTACAACACGCACTACTATCATATAAATTCCTATAACATGCAAAACCTCTGCATATGTGCCTACTACACATAACATGTGGATGTACGACACATGCTCTCACATGCACCTAAGACACATAAACCAAGGCACATGCACCTAAGACACATGCTCCTACAACACACTCTCCGGCCACCCACACTCTTATGACATACACTGTAATGACATACCCCTACAACACATAGTTAAGCTTAGTTTAGTTCAGTTTATACATGTATACGTGCACCAGTGGCCTGAGGGCATAAGGGCGCACAGAAAACAAATATATGGACAAGAAATAGCTGAGGCGACCACCCATCAGTAACAACGATACTGTATGCAGATACACTTTATCTGAACATGAAAATCTTCAACCACCATCTGAATAGTTCTTTGGATTCGATCTTCCTGAGATCTGGTGGGATTCAGTTCCAAGCTATCGTATCTGCTGCAAAAAACACAACTTTACTGACCATGGTCAGCTTAGCCCTGGGCAGCACAAATACATTGGCCCTCATTACGACCCTGGCGTTGGACCATGGTGCGAATAGCACCATGGTCCATGCTGGTAACTTACCGACTCCGCCATGGCGGAATGGGGAATTACCGCCCCATTCCGAGGTTGGCGGGGCCGTAATTCCACATGCCGCCATGGCCCTTCCCCATTCCCATTTTTGCCCCATAGGGCTCAATGGAAATGGGGAAGGCGCTAAGTACGGTGCCGCAAATTGCGGCACCGTACTTAGCACCAAGGTCCCTTTGCGGGTTGGTTTTTAATGCCTGCAAAACGCAGGCGTTAAAGTCTCCAACCCGCAAAGGGACCTCGTAATCAGGTGTTAAGGGTTTAACGGCGCCGCCACCTTTTACGGCGCCGTTAACCCCTTAACTCCTGGGTTGTAATGAGGGCCATTGTCCTTGTTAGATCTCAAGGACCTAATCTCAGGCTTTTTCTTAGACCTTCTGAAAGGTAAGAGGGGCTCTTGCCGGAGGGGCAGTTGTAAGTGATAGACAATAGGCAGAATGAAATTCTCGCCTCTATTGGCAGCCGATACAGCTTTTTTCTGACTTTGGACACATGCACTCTTCTTTTAAGACCTACCACAGCTCTAACCGCACTGTTCTGTATCATTTGCAGTCTGGCGCTGTCCCATTTGTAAATGCCAACCAAAAGACCACCACAGTAGTACATTTTGGTGCCTATGATGGCTCTGGCCACAGTCGCACAGCTCTTTTCCATCAAGAAAAGGCATAACTGTGACAGAAGTTTGATATAGTACACTGAGATAGCGATAAGGTTCTTCACATGAGCCTGCATATTTAAAGTGTGATCTAAAATAACTTCCAAGGTCTTAACTTTCTGTTGGGTTGAGATTCTGCAGCTAGCCAGCTGAATGTGTTGATATGCTGGGTAAAGCTTCTGAATTCTGCTTGGGGAGCCCACTACCATTATTGTGGCCTTTTCATCATTTAGTGCCAATCCATTCTGTACCATCCATGTCTGAATCACTTTAAATGCTTCATTAATGATGATAACATCATCAGTCTATGCTTTGGAGAGGGGAATTATGCGTTGGCTGTCATCTGTGTAGTTAGTAAAAACAAATTCCACTCTCCTAAAGCAGATTGAATAGATGGTCAGTAAATATATTATACAAGGATGGAGACAGGCCCCAAGTGGGACCCCATAGAGTAAGCATTCTGGGTCGGAGTGCATATCCCCGCTGCAGTCTCTCACTTGTCTCTCATCCAGAAAGGATTTAACCCATGCTGCAGCTTCAAATGCAAGGTTTACAACACTTTGCAATCAGTTGATCTAAAGGGGATGATCAAACAAGTTGAATGCAGCTGAAAAATACAATAGCATGGTTATGACCAGCTCTGGCCTCTCTAGGCTGGACTACTGCAACAGCCTCTTCCTCAATCTTCCTTTATCCTCCCTTTTCCCTCTGCAACTAATCCAGAATAGTACTGCAAGACTTATCCTTGGCCTCAAGCCCAGGAACAACATCTCGCCTGTCCTACAATCTCTCCACTAGCTCCCAGTTGCTGCTAGGAACAAATTCAAGACCATTTGCATCATCCACAGGCTTTCTGGAGACTGGGAAAGTGCTACTTCCAACTCTCTCTCCCTATATACCTCCCTGCTAGAGCCCTTCGGTCTTCTAGCTCCAATTCTCTGCAGATCAGATGCTTCTCTAAGCAACGAGTGCAGGTAGAGATCTCTCCTCTGCAGGAGCCTCCCTCTGGAATGGTCTCCCTACCACTCTCAGGCTTGAGCCGGATCTACTGAAGTTCTGGATGCTCGTCAAGACCCTCATTTTCTCTACTACCTTCTCTCTCCCCCTCCTCTGCCCCCATAAACCTCTGTGACTTGCTGCCTGCATCCCTCTGCACCCTAAAGGGCACCAGCCTCCCACCCTGTCCACCCATCATCCTCATACTTAGCATGTGGACCCTCTCCACCAGCACCCTATGTATTTCCCTGGCACTTCCTCCTCACGTCCCCTTAGCACCTGTATAGCCTGTGTCCCCCTCCCTTAACCCCCTTACTATTTTTCACTTCACTCTTCCTCTTTACCCTGCGCATCCCTTCCCTCCCTAGTTCTTCGCACTTCATGGAGACTGGCACTTCACCCCTCTCGCACTTCTTTAATGCACTTGCACAATCCAAATGTCACAAGGCCTAATAGGACCGTTATTGTTATCTTCTTCACTTGTGCCCCCTCCCTTTTTGTCTTGTGGTGCCTTGAAACCCCATTTGTTGTATAGGCGCCATATACATATCCAATAAATAAAAATAAATAAATATACTGAAGAATGGAGGATTTTAAGACTGATACTGCTGTCTTCATTCCATAATCTGGTCTAAAACCAGACTGCCATTTATTTAAAATATCATTCTTAGCAAGATGATCTAAAATCTTTTGATACACCACTCTGACAAGGATTTTTAACAAGAATGGTGTGTTCATAATGGGTCTGTAGTTACTGGCCAACCAGGGGTCCAGTTTAGTTGTTTTAAGGAGTGGAGTAATCCATGCATTCAAGTTCTGCAGATACACAGTTGTGTTGTGATTGTGTCCATCAGCGATGTTAGGCAGGCCTTGATTGTAATTGCTGGGCATTCATCGTCCTTGCATCTCATGGGTTTAGGTTTGCTCACAATATCTGCCATTTCCTTTTCTGATATAGTCCTACACCTGAAGATGTCTTTGCCCTACAAAAGTGGGGCTTTTGGAGGACCTACTCCTATGACATGCAATGCTGTAACATTAACCTCTAAAACACACACTTCTACAACACACAATCCTACAACACATGCTCATACAACACATGCTGCTGCAACACACACAACACACAATCTTACGACACACATTCATACACCACAGAAACTTCCAACACATGAATTTACACCACAAATACTTATGCCATGCTCTCTTATGCAACATGCACTTATGCCACACTTAAACTGCAAGGTCTTACACTACACACGTAGATTAAAACAAACACTCAGAATCAATAATAATGTAACTGTATTAAAAAAGTGGAAAATATTAGAAGGAACTTTTTTTTTTACAAAAGAGTTAAGGTTAAACTAACACAAATATAAAGTCTACAAACATCAGAAATAATAAGGTAACAAGTTAAATGTATTAATAAATGAAACAAATATATTCTATTTAAATGAAATATTATGGTTACCTTAACTCACCCACAAACTGAAAATCATACAAAATTATGATAACATTATAACAATTTCACACATAGAAACAAGTAATATTAGAAAATATAAACTCATTTTTAATACAACCTTACTGAATTAGAATATACACAATTTAGATTCCTCCCAGTCTTTTCAAATATAAATCTATGATGACACATTATAAATAAGCACTCAGGTGTTCTACTTTACATATATAATAATACTAATTAACAAATAACTTTAACATGTACACAGCATATATAATCATTACATTGTACATTGTACATAAAAATGGAAATATTTAATGTGTGCTAAATTAAATTGAGTAAATACTGCAAGCTGTAAATACTAACACAAGCAGCACAAATGTAATGCATTTTACAAACATAAATACAAAAAAAAAAGAGTTTGGCATTTTTATTAAAAGCAAACAAATATTCACACAATACATTGCATTGCTGTGTCTATAAAGCATTTTAGAGCAAAAACAAAACTGAACACTGCAAATAGGGTGATATAAAGTTATCATGGTGTTTGATTTAAAGTTAATATTGCTTTAGATTAAACAATTTATTATGTTGTTACCATAACTTTATTATTTATGATATTTATGAACTTTACTTTTTTGATGGAATAACCTAAACTATTATGCGTTTTGTTAAATATTAAATATAAAATAATTACTGCTCCATTTCCAGATGACTCTTCCTATTGTCACGCTGTCAGGCGTTCACTTTTATCACTGTTGCCCAGAAAATTGTGTCTTTTACTATTAGATCATCACTCCAAATAGAGAGTTTTTGGTTCAGTTGCTTCACATTTTTTTGTGATCTATGTGGTTTCCTAGACAAAAACGTTAATTTGAAAGTTGTACGTTTCATCTTAAAAATGAAGAACATGTACACTTTTTTAATGGGGGTCTCACCTATAACCCCTTCTTTACTGTTGACAGCACCTTCTTCTATGATTTTATACTTGCTGATGTAGCTCTGAACTGGGGGGTGAACTTCCAGCAATAGTTTCTAGGGGGAGCTGTGGAATGTGTGACTTGGCTACATTGGATTAGTCTACATTTACATTTTAGGGGGAAGGGTTTTGTTCAAGCCTTTTTGAACGCACATAAACTTTGCTGGTGTTTGGCGTGTATACACATTCACTGAAAAAGAACTTATTTAAGGTGCAGTTAAGATGTGCACATTTATCACAACAAAACCCTTGAAATTCAGCGGATGTCAGAAGTCATAATTCAGTGCATTCCTAGTGATGTCCCCATAATGCTATTTCACCGATAATGTCATTTTGTATGTCACTGTAAATCCCTTCTCTTATAATGTGTATGTGCTCATGGGCTTTGCAACAGAAACACACTAAATTTAGCTAGTTATGATTTCCCACATCTGCTGAATTTCAAGGTTTTTGTTTCGTTAAATCTGCTCAATTTAACTGCATCTTATCTAAGGTTTTTTCAGTGAATTTTGAGAGTTTGTTTATACCACAGTTTTTTAATGGGCCACAGCCTTCAGCTGTGTCCACTGTACATGTTCCCACAATATGTTGCTTTTGGACCCACTAGGTGGCCACGGCCTTTGGCTGTGGCCACTATACATGTCTTTCAGGCCCACAAGACAGGGCATTTGGCCCTAGCTAGTGATCATTGGCTTCGGCCGTGCCCACGGTAGATTTTAAAACACTACCGGGACATGACCACTGTACATGTTCACCAAATATGTTTCTTTTAGTCCCCTAGGTTGCCACAGCCTTACAGGTCTTTTGGGCTCCTGGCCAGTGAGCACGGCCTTTGTCAGTGCTCACTGCATATTTTAAAACACTACCAGGTGACTAGCCATGGTCTACGACCATGTCCACTATACATATTCCCACAATTTGTTTCCTTTGGACCCACTAGGTGGCCATGTGGCCATGGCAACTGTAAATGTCTCTTTGGTCCATTAGCCAGGATCACAAGTGGCCACTGCCCTTGGCCGTGTAAACGCTACATGTTCCCCTAATATGTTTCCTCTGGACCCACTACGTGAAAACAGCCTTTCGCTGTGGACACTGTACATGTCTTTCAGGCCTTCATGCTCACCGGCCAGGGCCATCTTGCACCGCTTGACACGTTGCCCCAATAGTGTAAGTGTAAGTGGTGCAATCATGCACATAATCTTCCTCCTTTACTGGTTCTGCTATGCAACTGGCTGGGTTTACCACTCGACACCTGACAATTTTGATTGATGGATTTTAAATAATGACCTTGTATCCGGCTGCTCATTGGGTAGGAAATGTACTTTTGGGCTACCCAAGGATGGCAAATAAAGCATGCCCAACAAATAATGTGAGTGCACAACCCATTGTTATGCTTGCTGACTTCTCAATTGTAAGTTCTGCTGCAGCCAGAGCTTGTTCACATGGGTAACAGCCTTTCATTATTGGATCTAATATGCCACTGTAAAATTATAATGGTTTGTTTTCCATGATAGTCTTCTGTGCGAAGATAGCCAGCATCACTATTCCATTTGAATGAGAACATTAAAATAATTCTTCATTGTAATAAAGGATACCTAATACTGGAGCTGTGCTAATTGCTAACTTCAGCTCATCAAAGGCAACTATCATTTCACCTGTCCACACTATATCATTGATTTCTTCTTTGGTTCCTTGAGACTTTTTAAGAGTGGCCTGACATATGTGCTTTAATCAAAGATCCATCCACTCCAATAATTGCAAAGGCCTGGAAATTGCTGTAATTATTTTACTGTCTCTGCCCTGTGTGTCTTCATTATGGCTTGTGCTCTCTCAGGTGTCACCTTCCTCCCATCCTTTGATATCAGCTGACCTATGTATACGACCTCATCCTCTCAATATTGCATTTTCTCTTTGTCTACTTTGTACCCCTTCTCTGCCAATTCTGTCATTAGTTTCTTTGTGTCTCTTCTGCACTCTTCTTCTGTTGTGCTACACACCAATATGCCGTCCACATATTGGATGACTGCACTGTCAAGCTGTACATTCTCTAAGTCCATCTGCAATACTCAATTGAAGGCCATGAGTGATTGACAGTACTCCTGGAGTAAAGAAATATGTTTCAACTTAATTGTGCGGTAAGTCAACCAGGTCAAATACAGTGACTGTTCATGCAAGGGGGTTGAAAAGAAAGGATTCTTGAAATCAATCATAGTCAAATATTTAGCTTTGGATGGGATTTTACGCAATATCTTTGTTGGACTTGGCACTAATGGGAATTCTGCCCCAACAATATTGTTATGAGGGTATACATCCTGAATAAATCTCCATGACCCCATTGCCTTTTTTATCGGGTACACAGCTGTGTTGGATGGTGATTCTGAAGGAACTGATATCCCTTGTTGAACTAAGGCAGCAATGGTTTCATAGATACCCTCATCAGCTTCCCTGGACATGGGATACTGTCTTACTTATGGTAAAATAGCCCCCTTCTTGAGGTTAATTTTAACAACCCCTACTCCTTTTAGTAGACAGGTGTCATATAAACTGTTGGTCCACAGTGTGCTCAGAACATGTGCCAAATCTTCTTGGAGAAAGGATGATACTTTCCCAATAATGATATTCTCTGGGGTATTGCCCTGCTCTCAAGTTGTAGCTGATATCTAAAACTGATGTTAAACATCACTTTGTTATCTGAGTCTTCATCTGTAAATGATCATTCATCTGTCAAGTCAGTCAATCTTTGTGCTTCATCAAGTACTATTTACTGTGTGCCAACTTACCCTCTCATCGTTCACTCAATTTAAAATCATTCTGTGTTCCCTTACTATGACAGCTTGTAGCTCAATTGTAATTATCTGTCCTTCTGCCACGTCCAAGGGTATTTCTGGTGGGAACAAACATTCTGTCTGTAACCATATTATTTCAGGATGCCATTTCACTAATTTTCACTATATATTATTATGGGGACATGTTACAGGGTTTTGATTAATTATGTTAATATGTTAGTATTCATTTCAGTGCAAATCAGTCCATTGAAATATCATCCTGAAATAACATACAATTTAAAACATGCGCTCTGCATTTCTGTGTTCTGTTCATTTTCCATCATGCATGTTCCTTATGCCTTGACAACCATGTGCCTTGCGCATTCCTGCATATCTCTCTGAGACTCACACTACAGCTATATGTGCACAACTAAACTACAATATTAAGTCCCTACCATTTAGAACCCCTACAATTCAGGGCCCCTACTCCTAAACTCATGAGCGAGATTACCAGAAGGTAATGGTCTCAAATGGACCACACCCGGTAATAATAATGGATAATAGTCAATTGTACCCCGTGGTTTTGCTTTGATTAAAACAATCTTTTTTAATTGCCTTTGTACCTCTTTGGGAAGTCCCTGACACAAAATGAGATAAGAAATGGTGATGTTTTTATCCCATTGTTCTCTAGTCTCCAGCCTCTGATTTTCTTGAATTCCTTGTACATAAGCAGCGGGGTCTTCATCAGACCCCATTTTCCATGTCATGATTGCACCCATATCTGATGTGCCTGGGTATTGTATTTTCAGTGCCCTCCAAACTTCTGCTCTACAATTATTAAAAGGTGCCCCATCCTGGCTAGTGTTTTGAGCTGTCACCCAGGGCTATCGTGCCCACTTCCAAATGTCTTCTGATTATTCTCCCAGTATGGCGGCAAATAGGCAATTATGTTGCCTACTGCTAGCCTCATCCCAGATGTTATTTTTTCCAATTAATAAATCCACTTTTCCGACCCTGTGTAAGCAATGGTGATTTTTAAATCAAGTTGTTTTTATCTGTCTGTGGTCATGGTATATATTGTGCTAGTCCACCCTCTTTCAATAATAAGGGTAACAGTTTTATTCCTGTGCCCCACCCAATCGTGGCAGCACACTTTGGGCCTCATCAGGATTGAGCAGTATCCCGGCGGCAAATCTGCCGGGATACTGCCCAATGCAAATAGCGTTACTGCAACTCGGTCCAGCGCTATTAGTGCTGGATCCTGAGTTGTGGTGCAGCAGTAAGTCCACATTCATATTGGGTCCATTGGACGCAATGGGGAATGTTCAGTGCAATTACTGCCGTGCTAGTACCACCACGGTAATTGCACCAAAAATGGGCAGAAATAAACACCAGATTTACCTCCAGTTCTGATCGGGGGGGTAAATCAGCCAACATTCCACCCAGCTCATAGATTTACCGCTTTGCCCAACTCTTGATGACCCCCTTTGGCATTGTTACTGCGGCTCTCATGCTAACTCTCCCACCCTAGTAAATTTCTCAGCCTGTGTACATATGGCGTTTGCTCTTCTAAACTTTTTTCAAGCACATCTTCATGCATCTCGATTGTTCAACGTGCTCTGATGTTGTCGCTAGTTCACTAGTTCCTTTATCTCTGTCCACTCTACCTTTCTCCCTATCGGCGTACGCGTGGAGTGGCATGTGCTGCCTCCTCTTCGCTTTCCCTGGCTTCTTCATCCTCAAACATTGCATCATCGCTGTCTTCATCCTCTTGGTCCACTACATCCTGAAAATCTAGTTGTCCCATGGGAAGTCTCATTACTTTTTCAATTATATTTCTGCCTTTCTCTCGCTTACCTGTTCTCCAACTTCCTTTTGCTCCAGTGTCATCTTTCCTCTTCCAATCTAGACTATAACTTCTTCGCAAAACCCCTTTGTCCTTTTTATCCGACAACGCATGTCTGCTCGTAATGTCATCAACTTCCTTGCAATGTCTCTCTATGCTTCTCTCTCTTTCATTCTGTTCCCTTTTTCTATCTCTGTTCCTGTCCGGAAGTGTATGGTCCCTAATAATATCATCAACTTGTTTTGTCACCTTTCCCTACTTATTTCCACATTTTGTTGTTTCTCGCTTTCTCTTTCTTCCTCTTTTTATTTCTCTTTGCCTCTCTTCCTTGCTTCTTCTCATTTTTATAATGTCTTCACTACTGTAATTGGGTTGTAAACATGTGGGTTTTGTTCATCCAGCAGCTGCTTTTAATATATGTAATGTACAGTCCAGGACCACACCTTGCTCTGGAACAGAGGGGTAGGAGCTGTGGGTGTCTCAAACCCTTCACCATGCAGAATAAGCATCCATTCTTTCATAGTTGACTCCACTGTGTTCGCTGTACGCTTTTCATAGTTTCCAGTATGCCTAGACTGTTCTGGAGTTGTGTTCCCTTATATTCAGCATATAAATAGGTGCACATTTGTTGTAGTACTGTTTTTGAATGAGAGCCGTCTTGTGGCCAGGGCATAGACCTTTTTCCTTCAGTGTCTCAAACTCACTGTGTGTGGTATTTAATTATGTTGTTCTTATATCAGGGCAATGTCTTACATAAATGGATTATTAGTGTGTCTCCCATGATACTGCTTCACAGTACAACTTACCAATACTTACCAAACTATATTCCAATTCTCACTCACCCTTTCTCTTTTGTCACAATACTGTTTCACAAAATGATTACTTCTACATCTCTCTCCGAGACAATGGGCCTCATTACAATTATGCAGATGACTTCCAGTTGGTACTAGATATAACAGGGGACTACGAAGTAGATCAAGAAACATTGACTGCAGCATACCTCGTTATTAAACAATGGATGTCAATGAATTGGCTTTGTTTAAATGCCGCTAAAACGGATTTGATGCTCTTTGGTTCTAAATATGCAAAATCAAAATTGAACCAAAAATATAACAGCTTTTCCATCGAAGGCTTTCAAATTAAAATTGCACAGAAAGTCAAGACCTTGGGCACCTATATGGAGGAAAGTCTTGATAGTGAGGCACATGTCACCGCCGTCTCCACTAATACTAACTACCATCTTAAAGTATTGAGACAAGTAGCCCCGCTTATATCGGTGGAAAATCGTATAAAACTAGTAAGAGCAGTGATTCTGCCACGTGTTGACTACTGTAACGCCCTACTAGGAGGAGCCAGTAAGGCAAACGTTCAGCAGCTGCAGAAAATACAAAATGCAGCGGTACGAATCATATTTCAGATGAAAAACTCTGAACCTACCAGCACTACCAGAAGGAGACTCCATTGGCTCCTGGTGGCTGCCCGTATTCAATTTAAACTGCTCACCAAATGTCACAAATGTATCTTTGGCAATGCCCCTGCATACTTGAAGGAGAGGATTAAAGTCCACCAACCAAATAGATGCTTAAGATCTAAGGAGGGCTCCCAGTTGGTAATACCACATACTCACAGGGCCCGTGGACCAGGGCGGGCGTTTCATGTGCAGGGCGCCCAAGCCTGAAATATCCTGCCAATCAGGTTACGTAAAACCGAGGATCATCATCTTTTTCCGCAAACAGCTAAAAACCATCCTGTTTAGCTAAGACTGTCTTAGCATCTGCATCTTCCTCTGTTTTTCGGCGCCTGGATGCCCACAGGCTTTGGCGCCTTACAAATTCAAATAACATAACATAACATAAAATTACGAGGTAGGAGGTAGCCATGGTGCTATTAGCACCATGGCTACCCCCTTACTGAATTCCGGGTCCGGGTTCTCAGAATAGGGACTTACCGGGTCATTCCAACCTTGGAGGACCCGGTAAGTTCTCATTCTGAGAACCATTCCCCATTCCATTCAAGCCCCATAGGGCTCAATGGGAATGGGGATGGAGCAAATAACGGGCCCGCTAATAGCGGGCCTGTTATTAGCTCCCTGGTCCCTTAGCGACTCCCGCTAAGGGCGCCTCGTAAAACCAGGCACCCATAGCGGGACTCGCTAAGGGACCTCAGAATGCGGCGGTAGGGGGTTAATGGCAATGGCACCCTTACCGTTGCTGTTAACCCCTTACCGCCGACCTCGTAATGAGGCCCAACACCTCTTGCACCACCAATTCATCACAGCAGCACCACAACCGCCACTCATGCTCCAACCAACCCCACTTCACTGCGCCTCTCAATCCTTATAAGTGACAACACAACTGCCGCTTACACTGTGAGCAGCCCCTCCTCACTGCTCCCACACCGGACCACACCACTAGGTCCACACTGCCTCATTTCGTCTTCAACAAATGCACAAGAATCCACATTTGCAAGGCCTAAGCTATTTTACAACATGAGGCTGTTGCCAGCAATTTCTACACAACAACATACCCTACAGATGTCTTCTCTACTACTGGAGAGGTGGCCCGCCTCTTATGTTATTATTGCCCTGTAACAAGGCTAATCACGTGATCTTTCCCAAGCCTTGTCAGAAGCTAGCTCCTTTTAACTCTTATTTCTTCACAATTCACAATTTACAAAAAAAAAACTTTTCCCAATTTTACTTATATCCATCTTCTAAAGGTAATTTGATGTCGTCTCCCCTAACAACCAGCTGTCCAGTGACGCCCTGCGTGTTGGCCTGCAGGAACCAGACAGGACTTTCTCTGAAGGGGCTCCTGTTGACCGCTCTCTGTTGCACGTAATCCCGTTCTGCACATGTCATCTTTGCAGCTTTTGTGTGACCTGGCAGGGACCCTTCGACAGTCCGACAATGCTTAGCAACCCTTCACATCTGCTACCATCTGTTAAGATGGCCCAAGAAAGGCCCAAGAAAGGACTTGGAATCAGTCCAAACCATACTCAACGACAAAGTAGACAATGTGCAAGACAAAATCCAGCTTTATTACCATCCAAATAAAGCAGGAACAGCATACAAGCATTAAAATCTTGTTTCCTCTTGGTGCATTCATTATAACCAATGATTTAAGGAGTCCAACTTCATCATAAATGATGTCATCACATGCTATCAGTTTCCAAAATCCTATGGTAAATGGGAATTGGTTAGTGGTGGTAGCTTCATATACACTCAATTGGTTTCCTCTTGAGACCACCTCTATATTGATAAAGGTGAATGAATGTAATCTCTACAACAAGTAATTTCGTTGGCCCCTTACTTCATGGGCAACATGTCATTGGGGTCTCTAATTGGTTGGCTTCTTGCTAACCAACCTTGGATACTTGACAAGCCATCAAGACATGAGCCAGACAAGGGGTAGGGAGAGAGAGGCAGGCCCATGGTCTGTTCATTGTTCATTTAAAAAGTTACCATCCCTCATTCCTATGCCATGAGGCCAGGCAATCTCTTTGCAGTTGACCTTGTGTGGTGCCTTGTGACTGTGTGTAAATGTAGGGAGAACGGCATTCGTCATATTTGTATGTTTTTCAAATGAGTAGGCATTGTTCTTCAGTTATGGGTCATGTTTGATGTGACTGTGTAAGAAGTGGAATTATCCCCTTTTTAGTTGGATTTCAGCTAATGATTGTGCTGTGTTTTCTGTTGCCACTGGGGACACTCTTGAGTTATTCTTCATGGTGTCTTTTGGCTTGCCATGTTACTGCACCTGGCCTAAAGGGTGCTTGTGCTTTTGTAAAGCTTTAATTAATCTGGGATTATCTGGCCAACATATTGTGCCTTCATTCTTCTGCTCCAACCCTCCCTTATGTTCTCATAACCTTGGCACCATCTGCCACTTCGTGTCTGAGCTCTGCATGGATAGGTATTTTTGTGGATACAGCGTTGTTGAGTTCTCTCAAAGTCTTGAGGCTGTTTGTTTAATTAAAAGCATGTTATGGCTTCCATTTAAAAGAAGATGTCTGCCTGGTACCACTCTTGTTTTTATGTTAGTGAGCTATATTCACATGCTGTTTATGTTCCATGTGCCTTATACATTAGGCCTGTTAGTATTCTTCATGTCTTGTGGATGCTATGTTGATATTCTTCATGTATAAATTCATATTTCACCTTGTATATGTTCTTCATGTTGAGTGCACATTTGTTTCGTGTCAAATGCATGCTCATATATTGTTACAACAGTACTGTGACTACTTTTGCCATCTTCAGCCTATAATGTCTCTATGTCCTGCTGTACCTGCCCGGGATAAGGGCGGTACGGTTGCCTCAGTGAGTAACGTTTTTCACCTGTGCAGTATTGAGCCGGGGAGGTTCTTTTTCTAAAATACTGCATTGCACAATGTTATTACAGTGAGCTACATAAACCCCTTACATTAATAAAACTCAAATTACAAAGAACAAACAATGCAATCAGGCAAGTCTTGCAGCCATGTTAGATAATCCAGACCTGGTTTATATTTGGCAGCATGAGAGACCCGTATGAGAACCCACACGTGCATACCCTCCATTTTGAGTCAGAATAAGCAGGCTGCAGTTAGTCCTTATCTTTATAAAGGGACACATTATATAGGGACAGACGGTGTGTGTGGCTGTATATTGGGGGCCTGGTTCTGCTGCATCAGAAATATCCATCATCCTGCATGCAACCGAAAGACACCCACCTGTACTTCCTTCAGCACCAATGACTTAACTACCGGAGGCCATACCAAATCAACAGCCACAGAGGTGCCGAAAGAACACATAGTAATGGAAGAAAAACACGCAGCCCCCTCCAATTCTAGGAGCACTGGCAGACTGGACAGCATGACAGTGCGTCTACTTCCCTCACACAATCCTGTTCCATCCAATGGTTTGCGCACCGCACCACATGCATGAACTGTGTAGAGAATGGGCCTCATCACGACCTCGGCGGTAACCCTTAAATCCGGCGGTAGCGCTATTACCACCGGATTTAAGGGTCTGCCGAATCAGGGCCTCGGCGGATTTCAACCCAGCTCTTAGCTGATGTGAAATCCGCCGAGAATTCGCGCTCATTCCGCCGGCGGGAAATCCGCCGTCGGTATGAGCGCAAAATTTCCCCATTGAGCCCAATGGGGAATGGGGCATTCCCGAATGGGCTCAATGGGGAATGGGGACTTCCAAGTCCGCCCAACTCGTGATCCTGCGCTATTAGCGCCGGGGGCTATGGCGGTCGCGCTAATAGCCCCCGCGCTAATACCGCCGGCGTTACCGCCGAGGTCGTGATGAGGCCCAATAACTGTAAGCCGCATTTTAAATTCTGGTTATTGCTTGATTACGCTTTTTAAAGATGTGAGAGTTACTCTCTGGTCAGATGCTTACTTATTGTAGAGCTTTATGATGTCCTTGGTGGTCCTTCGCATGCATTTTATTAACGCATTTAACAGCATGCGAAGATTACCATCAGCATCAATTTTAGTGATAACAATAATAATGTTGAAACCAGAAAGGAAAAAAAAAAGTAATTGGGCGAGCGTTTCATGTTGCAATATTAATATTCGCAAGCGCGCTTTCGGGGACGAGGTGCATTATTTTATTATTGCGGACGACGAGTCGCATATTCCCGTTCAAGTTCATTCTGAAGATGAAAGGATACTGGAATAAGACTATGGCCCAGTGGTCGAAGTGAGCGGGAGCGGTCGGGAGCGGTGCTCCTCTACTTTTTAAAATTAAGTTTTAGAGCTCCCATACTTTTATTTCAAAAGGAAACCGTTCCGGAATGGTTTCGTTTTTAAAATAACAGTGTAGGTAGTGTTTGAAACTTTCCCTTTTAGTGCACTGCACTGAACGTTCCCCTAAACAGCAGGCGCATGTGTTTGGGGGTTTGTATTGTGCGTGGGAGGGTGCATGGCAAAGGGGTTTGTGGGGAGCGGGTCAGGCCAGCAGGGAACATAGTTCCACTACTTCTTTTCTTACACTTCGACCAATGCTATGGCCTAATTTCAACCATCGGACGAGTGACTTTGTGCAAATACCGCAAGCGCGCGTCATTAACCACGCTAGCTATACGTGTGGTTCCTAGGGAGACACTGGCGCAAGCATAAACTAAGCAGTCCGCATACAGAAGCCTACACCACAGGTAAGAATCAGAGGGAGATATAACAAGTGCCAGCCCCTTATTATCTAGGCCCCAACTGCTAGATTTGGCGCCCACACACAACTGTATGATTCAGAATGAAGGGCATGTTTTTATTGCCCGGCTTGAAAATGACAAAGCAATGCTGAATCGCACATGAACGACCTTTCATGAGTGTATATGTCCAGTAGGCTGTTGGTGGTGATAAAAAGTACCACCATGAAAGGGAGGTTTCCGAATCCGAGTATTTTGTCAATGTTCAGTATGGCACTTTCTGAACTGTCAACTCCTTAATATCAGCATTGTTTGGATAAAAGTCACAAAGCCCGGCCCCCTTGTCCTGCCTTTTGGCATGCAAGCATATTGTTTATTTATAAAGCGCTTATACACAAAACAAGTGCTTCAAATCGCTCTAAGGTGTGAGGGGAGAATGGGATACAATAATTCGCAAAGCCCTGTCAATTTCAGAATGCTATACATTAATAATAAGCAAACTCGGCTTGACAGCATTTCTGCTAATTCAAGTGCATAACCAGGTAGTTTGGGGGGGGGGGGGGGTAGAGAGGGTTTACAAGCATAAATACTGACAATAATACAAGTGCATGACCAACAGTTTGGATAGGAGGGGATATGAACAGGTAATTGTGCCTTTATAATGTGCCCCTAACACAAGTGTTTCAGGTGCACAATGCAAGGGTTTGGGGAGGGATGACAAAGGAACAGACAGACAACAAACTTACTGGGTAAGGTGCATTCAAATCGTGTAAGTGCCAGACAGGAAGTTTGAGGGATGGACAAAGCGTGCACCAAGCTGAAAGGTTCCAATCCCCGCAATGGCATTGCGTTTACTTGTTTCAATTTTGTTTATATAACACAGCACCAGGGCTTTAAGTGCGCCGGGGCTAGCCGCAGCCGAGCCCCAGAAGGCTCAGAAATCTCATTCACGGGCGGGGCCCTGCCCAGGCTCAATAATCTCCCCTGGCAGCCCCGGCAGATACAGGACAAGGTTTTCTTTTCTAAAGCCTAAAGCTCTCGTCATAAGTGTGAGCTTCAGGCTTCCAAAATAAATGCCTTTCATCCATAATGGTGGCGCTGCACCTGCGAGGCATCCCTTCAAGCAAGAGATGCCAGTGGCCGGCTCCATCATTATGGAGAGAAAAGTGAGGCCGCTGGAAGAGAGGCCTTTTTTTCCAAAATCCTGAAGCTCCTGAAAAAAAAAAGGCCTCGGCTTCCAGTGGCCTCACCTTTTCAGCCTCAATGGTGACGCTGCCCTCCCCAGCTGGCGAGGGGCAGCATCACCATTAAGGCTAAAAAGGTGAGAAGCTGTCCCCTGCCAGGAAAGCCTTTAGAAAAGGCTCCCTCGCAGGGGTGCATGCTGCCCATTGAGCAGGGTCTCATTAAGGGGGCGTGACCTAACAAGCCAGTAGGCGACCCCCACCATTAGGCCACGCCCCCTTAAGGCACTGCACAGCACATAGACTCTGGAGGGGTGTTGTCCCGACAGTACAGAAGGCAGCAGTAGTTTTTGGAGTGGAACTTCTTGTCTATGACATCACTTGGAATCTTTTAACCATGTCTGGAGTCATGGGAGATACGGTCCTCACACATTTCATTTCTAGTGTGAGTGATGTGACTTGTATGATTGCCATATGCGCCCAATAGTACAGGCAAGGGCTGCGCACAGTTTTGAGGCAGGAATGAACGTCATGGAGTAGGAAGATTTATCCTCTCCTAACATTGTCTAGCAGTGGCATAATTTTGCAAAGTCTAACTGGAGCATGATGTTTCTTGAAAGGTCGGGGGAAAGTTTTCAAAAACGTTTGGGGCGCTGACTCCTACTTATAGAGTGATTTCTACTTCCTTGTGGCCACACCGAAGTTCCATACCTCTATCACAAGACCCGAGTAGGCACATTTCCCAATATTTCCGCCCTTTGGGTGAACTCAGTTTCGCTAAATGATTTTTCAGCTGTACCATGTGCAAGACACTGGATGAAAAAAGTAATGCTGCTGCATTACATAAACATGTTTCTCCTTTGCACCAGGCATGTTCATTCTCACCATGTTTCACAGATGTGTTTGAATACTATTATTTTCTGCAGGCTTCATTTTGCACATGTATGTGTGTTGCAACCAGGTGTATAGTGATAATTTCGAAAACAAACATTTCGAAAGTCAAAATATCGAAAAAAAAATATCGAAAAAAAAGTTGCATTTTTTTTTATTACGTTTTTTATTCGAAATGGGGGGGGGGGTTCCCCCCCCAGACCTCCCTTTTTCTAGTTGTTTTGTTTTACCCATTTTTTTTATTCCCGGACCCCAAAATAAATATATAATTAAAAAAAGTGGATATTTTTTTTTTTTATATTATTTTTTCGACATTATTGTCTTTTGATTTTTTTTTTTCGAAATTATGACTGACCACCTTGCAACCATACGTTCCATTCGCATGTTTATGAAAAAGGAGACACATGCTGAGTGTGTAGGGGAGATCACAGTTGTAGGGTTGAGGAAATAGTTTGGAGGCGGAGCTAGTCATGGGTTTGTTAGATAATTATTTCTCAAGGGTGCTATCCGGCTTCCTTGGTGCTGTACTAATCCTCTATTTTATTTGCCACTGCAATTTCGATTCCAGTGAATGAGAACCCGTTGCCGTGTTAATTGTGATGAGCGAGGGCAGGAGAGGCTTGAATCCTTATGGATTGCAACTGTTTCAAAAGCAGGCACAATCCATCTTAATTCACGGTATTGCTGGATGCCATGCGCATAGACGTGGTGTGCCTTAAAAGGCATCCGAACAAAGGACCACCTAGATTTCCGTCCCTTTTTAACATCCCGTACAGTAAACAATCAAAATTGTACTTAGAGGGCCATGTACATGCAAGTGTTAGCGACCACAATGGGTTCCATGCAATGTGCGCTCAACTTAAAATGAGGCTGCGATTATGACCTTCGCAACGACAATCACACAGATATTAGAAACAGGCACGCACTAAACAGGAAATTGCTCAACTTAATAAACAAATTACACCGGCTATGATCATTTTCTGTATAAACAAAAGGAAATACACTCAATCAAGTGTTGCAAGCGCAAACATTAGTAATATGTGATTTCTGCGTTTGTGTAAATGATTAATATGCGTTTCAAAACAGAGGACTTTTTCAAAGCAATTTTTTTCCTAAGAACCGCTTCATGGAAAAGTGTGCATAGACCCCACAAAGTCTGCCCACCGAGAACAACTCTGCGCGTCCCTACACGCAAAGTTTCCAATGCACACTCTGTGTATTCATGGATTCAAATGTGCATTTTAACAAGACCCGAAAAGAAAACCGAGCTGCGCAAGGAACGCCAACAACACGCCCCCCCCAAATCAAAACTAGCATATTCCAACCATTCCGCAAACCTCCGTGTCCAGCACCACAGTGACACTGTGGTAGGACCCCCATAACTAACGGCTGCACCCTTGCCAATCCGCGCTAGATCCGACGTGACTAACAGCTGCACCCTGGCAACACTGTGCGAGCCCCCGGTAAGTAACAGCTGCAGGACAATCTTCGCATGGTCACACGTAGCTAACTGCTGCACCCCTGCTAATCTATGCAAGTTCCTATGTAACTAACAGCTGCACCCCTGTGATGTTGCAAACCCTCCAGCCTACTCCCAACGCACCCAAACTGCTGACCTATACCTCTACTGTACAGCAGTCCCCTCAAGCTCAGAGACAAGCCCCTCACCTGAGACACCACCCCTAGGCAGCCCCTCAGGTCCTGACATCACCCGTCAGCCACACTCAGCCACCCGCCACTACCCCGGACAGCCCTGACATTGGCACCCTCACGTCTGACACTACCCCAGGCAGCACCCCCAAGTCCTAACACCACCCACCAGACCGCCTCACCCTGCCACTACCCCAGGCAGCCCTTGCACCACTCATCATCCCGCCTCAACTCTGCCAATACTCCAGGCAGCACTCACACCACCTACCAGCCCCCCTCACTTCTGTCACCACCCCCAGGCAACCCTTTCATGTCCTAACACCACCCAACAGCTGCCCTCACCTCTACCACTATCCCAGACAGCCCCTACATGTCCTGACACTACCCACCAGCTTCGCTCATCCCCGCCCCTACCACATGCAGCCCTGACACCACCCACCAGCCTCCCTCACCTCTACTAATACCCCAGGAAGCCCTTACACCACCCACCAGCCCCCCTCACCTCTGCCACTACCCCAGGCAACCCTGACACCTCCCACCAGCCTCCCTCACCCCCACACCTACCCCAGGCAGCCCTGACACAACCCACCAGCCTCTTCACCTCCACCACCAGCCCCCAGGAAGCCCCTTTCTTTATTGACACCACCCACCAGCCCGCCTCACCTCTGCCCCCCGCCCAGGCTGCCTTGACACCACCCAACATCCCCCCTCACCTCTGCCACTACTCCTGGCAACCCTGACAACACCTACCAGTCCCCCTCGCCCCCACCACTAACACAGGCAGCCCTGACACCACCCACCAGCATCCCTCACCTCCACCACCAGCCCCCAAGCAGCTGTTTCATGTTCTGACACCACCCACCAGCCTGCCTCACCTCTGACACCACCCCAGCCCATCCAATCCCACCACATAACACCCCTACCAGTCCAATGTAGACCAACAACTTACCTCAACTCCACTGGCCTGCCATAAACATGAAGCACAACGGCCACATATCCACCTCTCAAATGAACAACTGGGGGCCCTGATGCAGTAACTCATCACAGGACTCCCTGATACATCACATGTCCTGTTGCAGAGCACAGGGCAGCAGCATGTAAGACCAGCTACACTGTGAACGCACCATGTACATGCAACATAGTAAAGCAATATAATGCAATGTCATGTATCACTGTGCCCATGTGCCATTGCAATAGCATCAAAGTGCTGTAGGTGAATGGCTGGGAGGACACAAGTCCAAGACATCACTGATAGGAGAGAGTCACATCAAATGTGTGTGCATAGTAGCATGTACAGATCAATGCATGAAGAGGGTCTGCTAGGAAAGCATTGCAGTCAAAGACCTTGCAACTAGCACATGTTGAACAGGCATGTATTCAGGTGATGTGAAGGATGTTTGAGAGTGTGTGTGAGCCAAGAAAATGCATGATGTCTACAGCCATATTTTAAAAACTCACATGTGAAGATGAATCATTTCAGTGGCAGATGCGCAGCATGACATGAGAGCATCCACTGGGTGGTAGCTGATGTGCATAGGTGGACGGTCATGCATCAGGAGGGACACACCTACCAAACAATGACTGCACAAGAGGTGAGCGTATACCCACACATCCACAGTGAGGCCCACAAACCATGGACAGTCACATAACAATGCATACCAAAACCAAAGTAAATAAAATCCAGCACATGAATAAAGAGTCCCCAACAACTGTCTGATCAAGAAACTCAAATCGGTATTATTAATATTTACACTATAAAAACTGCTACATGAAAGGGAGGAATGTACAAGGGTAAAAATTAACAAAAGTCAAAAAAGAAAATCCATATAATCAACTATAGACATAGGCAGCGGGCCCAATTGTCTCTCATCCCCACCTCCATGGCAGAGCCAAATTCATTGCCCTCCACGTGGCGGAGGGCCACCGTTCCCTCCTGGATAGCTTGCAGGTTCTCCAAAATCCTCCTCCCCAGCCCCTCCTCCCTGCAATCCTCCTCCAGGATGGCACCCCTCCTCAGGGGTCTTCTATCTGTCAGCTCTGCCTTAGCCCCAGCTACCCTTGCCATCCTAGCCCGCTCCCTCTCTGCCACCAGCTGCAACCAGAAGTCCATTCAGACTCACATCCTTTGCCTGAATTTCCTGCTCTCCTCCTGCCAGGTGACTGAACTGTCCTGCCTGCCTTGCCTCCTCAAAATTGTTGAGCCCTATGAGGATTGCCTCTGTGCACTCCTAATCTGCTGCTGCCTGGCCAAACGTACACTGCACAGGTGCCCCTGCCATCTGGAAGTTGCAGTTCGGGGGGGGGGGGGGGGGTAAAGTACCAGCACTGTCCCGAGCTGCCAGCTGTCCCACTGATGCCTGTTTTTGTGTTGGTTCCTGGGTGTACACAGTGACCACCCCTTCTGTATTTGCTAGGACTTCCACTGGAGGAAGGGATGTACTTGCCACCAGACCTGGCAGTGTGGGTGGGATTGGAGTCGAGGGGGCAGTAAAGGGAACTGTCAGGAATTCCCGCTTGAGGATGACTGTGGCACAGAGGAGGCCGTGGAGGAGGAGGCAGATGAATATGCCAACGCACAGAGACCACCCAAGAGTAGCACACATGCTGCTGGCCCAGGTAGAGGCACATCGATTTGTGATGCTGTGAGAGCTTGGAACAAAGAGCTCTCACATCATCACAAATGAAAGCCATCCACCTTGCAAAACCAGCCAGCAGGGCATGCAACATTTCAAGGGTGACCTCCCTGGCCCCAAGAGAGGGCACAGTCTGGGTGGAGGTATACAATACAGTGGTCATTGCTGCAGCAGATGAAGCAGGGACAGGAGTTTGGGCAGCACCCTCCACTGTGCACTGCACTTCCTCCTGTCCCTGGCCCAGGGGTGCAGTCTGACACCCTCCTGGATGCTCACACCAGACCCTGTGTTCTGGCATTCATCTGCCTCCTCTATGACCACAACCTACATCTCCCTAGATGAGTCCAGAAAACCTTCCTCCCCGGATGACCTCTCTGTTCCCACACCATTGCCCACAGCCACTGAGGAGTCCTCCACCACAACTACTTCCTTGGACATACCCCCAACAGCTGAGCCCATTATTCCTTGTGCTCGCCCAGCCAACTCTCCCTCAGATGAGGAGGTCTCAATGATGGCTGGCTGGGGAATATGCTTCGGTCTGGTGGCCCAGCCCCTGCCCTTCTGCACCACAGCGATGTCTCTGCCCTATTTATGAGCTGCAGAAATTGTGGACAATGGGACGAAATACATTGAGATCAGTAATTGTTATGATATGATATGGCATTTATAAAATGCCTATACACATGTGTTTCAAGGTGCAGTGAGGCAAGGGAGGGGAACAGAGGAAAGACAGAGACAACGATCTTACTAGGCCACGTGACAATGAGATCGCGCAAGTGCAGGGGAGGTGGGAAAGGGGCCGAGTGCGAGGGAGAAGGGGGAGTGGAAGTGCAGTACATAGTATAAAAAGCAGATAATAAATAAAAACAATAAATAAGAATAAATAAGAAGTGCGGCCAGCTGGTGACAGGTACAAGTATAAGTGCAGACATCAGGTGTCAAGTGCTGCTAGGGGGCTGTAGGGATACAGAAACAGCCCCAGAGTGCAAGGGTTGCCAGGGGATAGTGTAGGTGTGCAACAGGCAGGGAGGGGACCTGGGCCCGAGAACAGAGGGTAGCCAGGTGACCAGTGCTGTTTCAATTTAAACCAGGAGTTCAGCAGCAGAGAGGAGGAGAGAAAGCAGAAGCAAAGTAGCTGCCCATGCACACTGCATGTCAACTGCTGCATGAGTGTAGTGTGAAGGCAGAATCACAGTCATGTCACATGCACATGTCAACCAAAAGCAATGTTGAGTGGCCACCAACACATCACCAAAAACATGCAAAGCCACCATATCAATGACCAATCAACACAAGTATGACATGCAGCCATGGGCATGGGAACAGCACCAGGGCAACTGCCCACACAAACAGAGTTCCCCACATGCACATGCGACAGCCTGACCTGCAATCAAGCAGCATGTACCACCCCATATATCTGGGAACAAATTGCACATGCAATCTGGCACAGCATACATATATAGCATGTACACACATACACCTGTGCTCCAAATGCATTGGGATGAAATGTCACATCCTTTCCCGTAGATATCAATACATCAACTTGGCACACCGAGACATTGATACACATGCTTCACTCTCAGCATATGTGTCTGCATGGATGCACTGTCAGGTGTGCCACACATGGAGTAGTCCATCATACACATCCTTCACATGGCCAGAACATAGTAGGTCTGCATCCGTACTGTCCCAGCACTTAGTCCATGATCTCACACAGCATATGGCCAAGTATGACAAGTCATTGATGAGAAATCTGCTAATACCCATGCTGTCAAGACTCACAGGAGGAGAGAGTATCCACACTCTCCCCCGAACCACAGAAGCCAAATAGATTGACCCTCCCACCGTGGTTAGCACGGGCACCTGGATTTCTAAAAAACAGGTAACCACCTGGCAGCCAATGGTGGGAAGAGGGATTAGGACGAGGTTGTGGATAGGGAGGGGAAGTTGAGGAAAGCTGGAAAGAGGATAAGGGAAAACGTAATTGGATATGTTTGGGGGACATTAGGAAAGTCAAACACGTATATGCCAACACTCCTGACCTTCTCTTCACAATACATATGCATGACATCAGCACCTCGAACCTGAACCTGAACCCTCAGACATCTACCCCGACCTAATAGCCTACCCCTGGCGAATGTAAAATATTGAACATAATGCAGCAAACAGGAACATAACTTGGAACTTCACTGCAGCCTGGCAGCACATGACATAGAACACAGCATGCAAGCACATGACATAGAACTTACTACAGCCTGGCAACACAGGACATTGAAATTATTGCAGCATGTATAACACACATTGACACACGAGCAAGCGGGATGGCACATACAAGGGGTTTCTCCTCTAATGAAGAAAGAAACAAATGGCCCTTTGGGAAAGCGAAAACAAACATGGCAGTTCATAATATTCAAGGGTTTTCGCCTTATATGCTATGTAGGTTCATAACCCTTCCACCTCATGTAATGACGGTGAACTCAAAAGTGCACCCAATTTCCCATTCCAAAACATGCCTTCCGTGTTTCACCATGGCGGACCCTTGCTCACTAAATAACACAAATGCCTGCTGCTTGACAGTTCAGACAGCCCCTCCTCTGAGAGGCTGTGCTTTGTGCTGGATTTAGTACTTATTCAACGTAAGCAGTCATGTGAGATGAGCCCACTCACTAACATACACATGATCAGTGGCTTTAGAACAACGTTTGAGCACTTATCTGAGTGCCCGTTGCCCCGAAGGACAACCCCAACCTGAAGTTGCAGCGTGAAGCACTTGCCGAGCCGTGGACACTGTCACCACCGTGGCCCAGGCTGAAAAGACTGCTGCTTTCCTTCGGTATCCCTGTCTGTTCAACAATCCCTTACACACACTGCAGAACTACATTTCCCAGCAGCAGTTGTGAGACATTTGGAGTCCTAGGCTTCACGCACTATCGCAGCTGATTGGGATTAAAGTACTATTTCTAACGCCGGCTGCCCATGCTCAGGTGCGGATTATTGGTGATTTCCAGCATAGTTCGGCTAGCGTTTTACACACACTGCATGCCTTTTTCTGCGCCAGCCCCAATTCCTGACACATGCTAATGCCAGTATACAATGTCTGACAGCACATATGCTGTAAGAGGATTCAATTCAACACTACAGCTAAGTCAATGCCTAGTCTGGGATACTGAATGGAAACCCTTATCGATATATCTTTATGTCCAGTTCATGCATTCTGGATGACTACCCCTATATAACACCCCTCTCTTGGAATCCCCCTGACCCCACTGAGCCAAGAAGTAGTTCTGTTTTGCAAGTTAAAAGGTTTATTGGAGAATTTAAACCATATATATATATATATATATATATCACACTTTATGATAAATTAATACTTGGATATCACACTTAATCTGAGCAGTAATCAATAATGGATAGTCTGGCACTAGCACACTTGTGAATAGGAACAGAAGAATAAGGTGGTAGAGAATGCTTTATATAAGTTCAGATGAATGTAATGTTGAATGAAAATGCAATACAGAAAATACTCAATATGATTTCAACAAAACAATGTAATCACTTTTCTCTGGCAATCCCCTCCCCCTTTATGCAATGCAAGGAAATGGAAGGAAAGCACACAGTTCTCAGAAATGCAATCAAATGTAATTCAGTTCACCCCAGCAAGCTTAGACTACAGAAGTTTGAAACACAGGCCCAAAATGCTTTTATATGTGATAGCGATATATTGGAAAATGTGCTAAAATGATTCTAAATCCCTCTGGAGGTTCAGGTTGAGGATTAGGTGGTTTAAATTAGTTCAGGCTTACTTTAGCAATGTTCTAGGAATGATTGGCAGGTTAAATTAATTTTTGGCAAATGAAAGCAAGGAAGCTGCTGTTTTCACACGTGGAGAAATTTGCAAATCGCGGCAAATTCACGAGTGCGTTTTTCGGATTGCGGCAAAAGTATAGGGAATAGGAATGCGGTTCTAGCCAAGATTCCCAGCTTTCAGAGGAAAGTTACTGCAAGTCTCTAAGACAAACGGTAACAGAGATATGAGCGATATGGTAAAGGTCGTTTTTTCAGATTTGAAATTTTAAAAGTTCAAAGTGAAAAGTTACAGCTAGTAACTAGAAATGACAGGTGACAGCTTTGCAAATGACAGGCGACAGTTAGGAGACAGTTCTGGTTAGATTAAAATAGATTGAATTATATTATTTTAACTAAGAGATTGGTTCTGCACAGTTCTGCTAGGTACTCACAATATATTTAGAAATAGAATGGGCCTCGCCACGGATCTGGTCAGGTTTTCTTCACTCGCTACGGACGGTCTCTGCGCACAGCGTCTGGATCAGCTCTCTGGTTCTGCAAACAGCGGTCTGGGTCAGCTCTGCTTTCTCTGGGTACAGCACTGCTTCTGGATCTTTCTGCACAGCTTTCTCTGGACCCAGCGCTGATCCTGGATGCGGCTCCTAGGTTTGCTGGATGCTGAGGCACACTGAGAAGAGTTCTCAGTTTGTGGGTTTAGGCCCTTGCTTTGAGTTCTGAATCAAGTTCTTTGGAGTTTTAAAGTCTAAGTGTTGAATCTGGTATCTTCTGGATGTTGTGTGGTCCGGCAGAGCGCTTTGCAGCAAATGGAATTGAATGTCTCTATCTGTCCTGACTGTCTGCTTTTATGTGTTTTGAAAGTGGGTGTGTGTGCAGCATCACTAGGCAGCCCCTCTCCACTTGTCATTAGCCACTTCATCCTCTTCCCCTTGATTGGGGGAATGAAATGAAGTGTCATCATGATGAGGTCTGTTTATGATACAGAGAACCCACCCCTGTTAAATTACACACAATCTATATTTTGACCCAAAAGACATATTTGCACAGGTACACATTTGTTTAAAATTACATGCACCCATCACATATCACAGGAGGTATGCCCTGTCCAAATCTGCTCTTCCTGAGAGCTTGCATTGAGAAATGGCAACTTTTTGCGCTTTTGGTCGGGTTACCAATATCGTATTCTTACTCAAATTTACCCAAATGTGTGCAAGGCATGCAGGCATTAATTGATGAAGTGTCAGATTTTTAACATGCATACATTTTAAGTAATACCCTCTTAACTGCTAGTTTGCCCCCAGATCATGCCACCGGTTCTAAAAACCTCTTAAAATGTGGGCAGAAAAATCACAAGAATTATGGTATCATTTAAATAATTATGACAAGTCCGTACTATGAGTTATTCATCTTTTTCTAAAACCATATTCTGGCTACAGGGGTGTGTCTTTTCAGGTCACATGGTACAGAAACCAGTCTTTCCACTTTCTTCAAGCTCAGCCTCTGTCTCCAGTTTCTCACCGTCCCAGTTTCTGCCAAGAGGAAGCCATTATTATGACCCATGCAATAAACCATCTGCCTGGGTGAAAGGGGTTGCATTGTTCAGAGGAAGCCATTTTTACGACACCCCCCAATAAAACATTTGCCTGAGTCAGGACAGGGCTTTGTTCAATTTCCTGCAGAGCCCAGGTAATTCAATCAGAGAAGTGTCATCTCCCTTTTGGTGGAAACAGCAAAAGGCAGCTAGGCCTGGGAACACAGCTGTTGTGCAAGTCTCAACTCCTGTCGGGGGTAGCTGGTGGGCAGAATTCAGTTTCTTTAAGCCAGGTTTCAGATAAAATGTCACTTTTTGTTCCCCAGTTTAAGTCAAGACAATTTTTTACATATGCAGCTAGAATGCTGATTCTAAGTTCAAAACTATGACATTTCAACAGTGACAAACTATGTGCCACTCAAAAGTAGGTCACTCAGTTAATTTAAACATTTTCGATTTTTGGTAGTTTTAAATCCAGTTTCAGTTAGGCTGCTGCAGACCTGCAGAGCTCAGCCAGTCTTGTTATGAACATTCAAGTCACTTCAGAATATAACTTTACATTGTATCCACCTCCCAGTAAGTCTTTCTACAGCCTGCTTTGGGTTCATTTATTCAGTTTTACACAAAAAGTCTGGTGGTTTTAAAACGCCGGCTTTCTGATAGTGGTGGGTACTGGTAATGCAACCATTTTTGGGATTTTTCTTGGATTAATGCATTCCAAACAGGAATGGTTCTTACATGGTAGTAAATCCTTGCTTAACATTGTTTTGATGGGGCTCCTTACAGTAAAATGGTTATGTGGAACCCCACAAAAGGGTTGAATCTTTAAAGTGGTCCGGTGAGCCACGATTTCAGCTACTTTTTGACATCAATAACAGTGGATTTTGTTAACAAAGATCTTTCTTTACACTGGTGGGTGGCAAGTGAGGTAACCATTTTGGTGTGCGCACAAACTGCGTGGTTCTCCTGGATTCTGGCGCACTTGTGGGCTTTTTGGCCATCTTGGATTTCCTAAGCCCACAGCACCAAATGTTGCAGCATGATAGCTCAAACGTGGGTCAGGACACCCAACAATGCCCAGCATTGGCATGAGGTAGCAAACTGCTGTGTCTCACCCCACACACAAGCTTCTAACAGGATGTGGCATCTGCAAACATGCATGCCACACATACGATGTAGAGCATTGCTCCACGTGCGTACTCACCAGCAGGTCCCGGATGACTTCCATGCCAAGACCTGGGAGTGAAGGTCCGGATAGAACCTCTCAAGGACCTGCAGCTCTGCCTGGGTGAACCAGTTGCAGCCTGTATGGTACACCTCCATGGTGGGTTCCCTGGTGAAGGCTGCCATCACCTTGGAATAGCTACGGGTCTTGAGGTCATCCCAACGTTTTCCGACAATGGTCTTTGTGCGATCTGAAATCCCCTCCGCGTTGATAGCAGCCATGATCTCATCCCAGATCTTCATCCTAGCGTCGTTGCCCAGCTATGTTGCTGCATTAAAGAGGGCATCATGGGTGCCCAGGACCTGATTCATCAGTATACCAACTTTGGTGGAGGTGAAGTTGGCAGCCCTCTGTTTCGACGTGGGGTTGCTGAACTCCTCAGTGGATGTAGATGGGGCAAACATGGCACCTCTGAGACAGGTATGGCTTTCCTGGGACCTGGGTAGGTGCTGTGGAGCTGTGGTGTTGGCAGGTAGAAGTCCCAAGTACAGAAAGGATGGTCACAGGCCCAACATACGAGTACAGGCAAATGTAGGACAGCTGGCACTGCAAGACAGTGTTCATCGCAAGCAGTAACTCACACTCCAGAAGGTATCAGCAGATTAGGCGTGAGTAAGGCAAAGGAGGGCCAAAGGAAGCAAAAACAACAGGTTGCAGGCAGGAGGACTTGTGGTGTGCGTTTCGCATCCACAGCAGCTGACAACAGAGTAAAGGCCCTTAATGCATGAGTTACTTCCGACACGCGGGGACGTTACACGGCATGCCTACGCAGCTCAAAGCAATGACGGTGTAATATAAGGTGCACGTGAAGGTACGAGTGGAACGAGTATCACATATGATATGATATGATATGGCATTTGTAACACGCCTATACACAAGTGTTTCAAGGCGCAACGAGGCAGGGAGGGGGAACAGAGGGAAGACAGACAACGATCCTACTAGGCCAGGTGTCATTCAGATCGCTCAAGTGTATGGGCAGAGGGGAAGGGAAAAGTGCAAGGGGAAAGGGAGAGGAGAAAGTGCAGTACAGGGGTAGTAGAATAACACGAAAAATAATAAGGGCCAGCTGGTGGCAAGTGCAAGGTAAGTGCAGACAAATGCTGGGAAGTGGGGCTGTAGGGATACAGAGACAGTCCCGCAGTGCAGGGGTTGCCAGGGAGGAGGTGCAAGGGGAGAGTGGCTGGGCCAAGGACCGAGATCGGTGAGATTCAGTGCAATTTCAGTCAGGAATTTAGCAGGAGAGAGGGGGAGAGAAAGCAGAAGCAAAGAGGAAGGTTTTGAGGTGCTTCTGGAACTGGAGATGGTTCTCCTCAAGTTTCAGGGAGGCAGGAAGGCTGTTCCAGAGGGAGGCCCCTGCCGCGGAGTATTTGGGAGTCCACTTCAGGTAATACGCACAACATTCTTTTTTGGGGGGGTATCTTTGGACCTACGTCCATGGATTTCTACACTTTTTAGGCCTATGGTGTGTTGTGTATGCAATTTATGAGTCTAGGAGTGTCTCTGCGTATTGCATACCATATTTTTTGATTTTGGGGTACATTGGAGCCTTGATGGACCACACATATACTTTGCACATCATGTAGACTTTTCCCTTCCACATTTTGCCAAGACCAATATCTTGATGTGCCTCCCATGTATCCTTTTCACGTGAAACATGAGTGGAAAGGCCCCAAGAGAGAAAGGGAGCAGACGAGGTCAGGGACGTGTGAGCCCCACGAGGACGTGGCAGGCCCCTGGCCACAGGTGACACAGCACCTGAATGCCTACGTGGTCGCAGACAGACAGGTGAAGCAGCACCAGCTAGGGCCCCTCGGGCCAAGAAGGGACGCCCTGCAGAGCAGGAAGCTTCAACCCCAAACACAGTAAAGGAGATAGTTCCACAGAGGAAGAACCGATCACTATATTGAGATGTGCCAGTATGCGAGGAGCACCCATACACCCCACAATGGATGGTGCATTGGCAGCAGGTCACAGACCAGAATAATGCTGTAGTTGTGGAGATGTGCACTGCTGAACAGGTTAAGAAGTGGTTGAATGATCTCACACGTAGGACCACGCACAAGCCCAGTGTCAACCAGGCTTCTGCACTGTTCACTGGAGGGGCGTCATCACAGGAGGAGCAGCTGACACTGCATGAATAGGCTACAAGTCAATTTATCACACTTGAGCAGATGCAAGGCGTGGCAGGCCTGGAGAACTATGAGGACACATCTGGTGAGTGCCATTTCTTGTGCATCAAATGTTTCGCCAATCATGTATGACCCACCATATATGTGTAGTTGTATAACTTTCTTTGGGAATACATGTTTGCTAATGTTTATATTCATGTCACATGGCCTTCATTCTGGAAGTATCCTTTCTGGTGGACATGTGTAGCACCTGTTCATGTGACAGTACACATCACTGTCTGATGGGCTACACAGCAGTGTCAGTACAAACATGCAGTGTATCAATGTCAATAACATTTTGCAAATAGCCTGACCCCATGACAAGCCCCCCTGACAAGTGCATATCACTGACAGGATTCTCCTCTGTGCCATGGCCAATTAATGCTACACCTACATGTACTATTGTAAGCTACATTCGTGCGGCCTGTCACTATTCATTGTTCAACAGGTGTTTGCACTAGATGTTGAACAATCACATCATTTGATGCTGAGTTGCATGTTCAGATGTTCACGTACTCCCACGGGATGCCTTGTTATGATGCATATCAGAGTTGTCTGTCATGACACCCTGTGGTGTGTCCAGACTGATGTTGCATCAGTGCCCACAGATCACTGCCCAGAGTAACAGGTGTGCTGTTGATGCATTTACACTATTCTACATGGTGGACAATAGCTAATGGTGGGACATCATGCAGAGGTTGCCACTCTTGCAATCTGAAAATCATATGTCCCTAGCCAGGCCATGTGAACAGGAACACATATTGATCATGCCAATGAGTGTACCTGCCTGCATACGATTACATGTATGTGCATGGTAGTAGTTAAAACATATTAATCCACTTGAAATCAGAAGCAACTGTCTTGCCTGAAAGGTCTGTATTTGTCCATCAGTAGATACATGACAGACACATGCCTTATCAATCACATAATTCTGCTGTACACTCACAGAGACATCGGCCTGTCTGTGTTCTTGAGACGTGCATACTTGTCCACACTTGGTTCATCTGTCTAATGAGAAAAGGCATGCCAGCTACATAGCCCACGCAGATGTGGCATAATGGCCCTGTTGCACCTTGTGTAATGTGAGATGTAGGTCAGGAGGTGCAGGTACACAGTCCAAGCATGCACAGTCATGAACAATGACCCATCATCTTGCGATGATGTTCATAAACAGGGACTTATTCTCAAACAATGACACTTATCCTGGACCTTGTTAGACCATCATTTGTATGTTCGACAAAGATAGCTCAGGATATGTTGGCATGGGCTCTACATCTGTACAGAGACAGCCTCCTCAGCATCATGGGTGGTGCGTGACCAAAAGATCTGGGGCATGCTTCTACTAACAGTGCTGGCATCTGTGTCTCTACTCAGTGCTGGCCTGCAGCCAGTAAATCCCCTGTAGTGGCAGTGTATCAAGGGTATGAGACACAGTGGAGTATTGCATTGGAGGAAAATTCTGTGATTGTTGCATGCCATATATATTGTCTACATTATGGCACACTTGTGGTAGATACAACTTTCCCAATTCACTCTTTGAGGCAGTATTGGCATAGTACTGGTGCAAGGGGATAGCCAGGTTGTGCCACCACACTTGGCAAGGCCAAATATGGTGCTCAACATAAACCCATGATGTGCAGTAGAAATTTGCATTGTATGAGATGAGAGTGGCCATTGGCTGACAGTGTCATAGAAAACAACAGTCATTGACTGTTGGTCATTCATTCATGGCCAGTCATCGAATGATACTTCATTTGACAATGTAATGTGAATGTCACTGTTATCACAGGCAATGTCTAATTACTATTCATATCCCTGTCTTCTGCTAGGCATTCAGCAGGGGGCTCATGCTCATGTGAAGCCACTCACACGGTGCCGGGAGACCTGTTGTTGACATTGATGGGACACGGCACATAGAAACAGACCTATGTGTGGTCACTTTGCCACCAAACACCTGTTGCCCTACCCTGGCAGGTTTGTGATATTGATAGCGCTCACATCTTTGCTGCCTACATATCACGCCGTTCAATGTACATGGACTGCGCTCAGCAAAACGATGCAATGGGCAATGCTCTCCTGGTCAGGGTGCATGATTGCATTAAGGTGACATGTCACAGTGGTTGTGATGTTGGATGGATCGAGTGGATGCCAATGGTGAGGAAATGCATGTATGTCATGTACAAATGCTGCCACAGGAGCACTTTTCAAAGGATTTGACAGTTTACCCTCTCAGGCATGCAGCATATGTGGTGATGGTGGTTAATGGTTGACTGGATATGGTCGTCCACTTCTCAGTTGACATCTTGTATTGTGTGCCATGTTTTAATGCTGTAGTATCTGTGGACTTAAGTGGCTGACTGATGCCATATGATGGCCTTCACAATTACAATGCCTCATGTGCAGTACTTATCCCTGGGTTGTGTGCTGACATGACATTTGCAGGGACCATCAGGCAATATGCACACCACTTTTGTACGTTGTTGTGTGCGCTAAAAGCATGGACAGGCCCAGGGGAGTGGAGGCTGCTACATGTCAGCAAATGCTATACATCCGTGGCTTACGGCTCATAGTGTGGGGCATTACAATGTCTGATGCTTGTGTGTCCTGCCGGTTTGTGTCCGTCAGCACTTTCATGAACATGTGCTTTTTTTCTGGAGGCACATGACTCAAAATGTCATCCTCTGTCCATGTGCAGGTGAAGATACACCAGATGTAGGGGTGGAAAAGGTACGTCAGACCACCAGTGGAGGTCATAGTGTTGTTCACCATAAAATCCCACTGGTGCTACAAACCATCAACAGCCATGCTGCAGCCTCTTTGGACACTTCTGACTCAGCTGATTTGAATGCAAAACCAGATGTGTTTGCCTCACAGAGGGAGAATGTGGGTGCCCCAACAGACAGATCAGATGGGGCAATTGAGTCTGCGGTTGTGCAGCTGGCATCACAAGGCCAGTCAGTGGTGGGCCCAACGTCTGCAGTTGTTATGGCTGCAAGGCCACCCTCACATGATTTTCCATGAGGTTCTGGGGGTGATGTCCAATGGAGGGTTGCAGTCCTGCAGCCCACAACAGGGGCACCACAGAAATGGGCATGGTCTCTTTCATAAGGCTGCCATGGGCCCCGCACATATGATGGTGGACATGTGAAGGCTAGAAAGACAGTGTGGGAGAAGCAAATGTTGCATGCCGCCAACTGACTTGGCAATGTTAGGGACAAGATTGCAGAGGGCATGGATAAAATTGCCAAGAACATGACCCCACCAGTGGCCCTTGTAGAGCATTGGCTGCAGGTCATGCAGTCCTCAAGCTGGTCCCAAGAACTGGGCAAGGAGGCCAAAATCAAGGGCTGACGGGCTGATTTCAGGTGTCTGCAGGAGTCCCTGCATGGAATTGTTCAGGCACATCGAGAGACCCTTTGGTGTGCGATGGAGACCTTGAGGAAAGCTGGGCATGATCAACTCTCTACCACAAGAACACATCTCCATGTGGAGATGGTTGCCGTGAGGCAGACACTGTCACAGCAACTTGATGTGTCACCAGTGAGTGTGCATACAAACTTTGTTACCATTTGTGAGGCAGAGCATCAAGACCTCTCCGCCATTGGTGTGCTGGTGCATGCTTCTGTGTCACGGTTGGCCATGAACAATGAAGACCAGGCCTTGGCAATATGTGGATTGGATCCACCACCACAACCACCAGCAGGTCTACCGCAGGATGGGGGGCTCAACACACCCATGCCTCCTGAGCCATCATTGCTGTAATGTCCACGAGCCAAAGGAGGGGATTTTTATTTTTGATGATTTTTATTCCACTCATGGGCGTGGACCCTTTTTTGTTTTTTGATATCCCTGTCCAGGATGGATGCATGTGTTGTTTTTTCACGCAATACAAGATGGACTAATTTTCTTTTCTTTTTTGTTTCCTTGAGAGATGTGCTGTTGCCCTCTCAAAGGTATGATGCGTGCATTAGTGGACATGCAGCCATGCACAGTGGTGTCAACTGCCATGGTTGCCTTGAGGACGACAGGATGGCATGTGTGGGTACCAATGGGTTGATAGAATATTGAGACATATGTGCTGTATGAATTCTTAGCAACTATGGCTGGTGTAATACTCAGTCCCATGTTTTTGCAGTGATCCTGATTCATCCTTTGACTGCACTCCATGGGCTGGATGTTCTGGATATTGTACAACATGCTTTCTCTGTGCATCTGTGCTTTGTGTATTTTGTTTCTCCAACACTTGCCTCAATGACTGGGTTGATGTCTCCTTACTGACACCCTTACACTCCTCCTTGTCCATGTTTCCAACGGGGCTCAGCAGGGGTACTCCCTGTCCACTCTACCCTTTGGCCTGTACCACTGCCCACTCCTCGTCCTTATTGGCATACATGACCAACCCTGCTACTATTCCACATGTAACACACATGTCCATTGTCAGTTCTTCACATCCTCTGGCTGCTCTGCTTCATGGCGTTGCCTCAATTGAAACAGTTCTGGGCATTTGTGTAAATTGACTCCACAGGAATTCTTTGTCAAACTTGCTGAATGCAGGGTAGTACAGATATGCACATGCATACACCTGACAGACTGCTCCCGTGTTCCCCAATCAGGTCACTCATTCAATGTTTATTTCTGTATGTTCTCTACACCTGGATGTATTGCATGCTTTTTTTATATCACCTGTTCATCAAATCCAGCACCGTGAGTGACTGCATGGTGTGTCTGCATATTGTGGGCCCATGCATGTGGTACATTGTCCACTCCCCCCGGTTTGTCTTCATCTGTTGTCTGTGTAGGTGCCGCAGGTACACCCTGGGATCCATGCACACTCTCTGGGACTGTCTGACACAGAGTGTGTGGTCTGTAGGAGGGTGAGTGAACAACTGCATATTGTCCTGAGGTACATTTACAGTGGTGTCCAACATAGGGCTTCGTGGTTGGTGTGGGATATGTGTCTGTTGTTGTTGCCAATTATTTGTGGGGATGTTGTGAACATAGATCTCTTTCAGCTTTGCATGCCATGGTGTGTTGTGCATGTGGTTTCATTGATGTGAATCTGTTGATTTCCCTTTCATAAGGGGCCTTTCTTTGCCAGTCTGCCCTTCTACATCACGGAATGTTGTCCTTCTGCGCCCACTACATGTGCTACTTTTCCATGCATGTGCCTTCCAGGCTCTCTGAGCAGGCTGCTTATTTTACAAGTGTTCATGTATCTGCCTTCCTCTTTTGGCAACCTTCTTTCTGCCTTCACCCACTGTGATGTCAGACATATCAATCCTCATCTCCCCAGCAGCCAGTCTCCTCTTTGCACCACTTTTCCCCATCCCTCTCTTTCTCACTCTCTCTCTCCAGTGCACTGCTATGAATTCATCAATCTGTGTCCTGCATCCCTTTTGCCCTCTGTCATCCTTCTCATCAGCTTCCACACTTGTACTTCCACTCCCGGGACGTCACTTCCTCAATTGGTGTCATTTTCCTAATATGCATCCATGGTTGACCCAAAGGCACACATGAGACCTGATGGTGGGTGTGCAGAACTTGTATGACTTCAATCAATGTCCCCACTTGGGCCTGCATCATAGGGCTGAGTGACGTATGTATCCAGGGTGTGCTTGTAACATGTATGCTTTGCTGGCAGTCCTTTCTCTGTTGGGCAGTTTTCCTGTTGTGATGTTTATGGTTGCTCACGCTTGGTTGTTTGTACTTATAGATGTTGACACCGGGCAGTCCATGCCTATTACCGTGTTCCCTACGGGAGTTGTCATGGCTGCACAGTATATTTACACTGATGCAATGCATGTCTTTGCAAGTTCCAAATGTTGTTGCAGGTGGGATGCAGTGGATGCCAGTCAGGTGTGTACCAAGTGCAGGGAAGTCAAGGGTACTCTGGGTGGCACTTGTGGCATCGTCTGTGGCAGGGAGTCTGGCACTGTGTGGGGTTATTTGTCTTTTGCTTGCACTGTGATGAGCGGGTCCAGCTTCATGGGTGCAGTTGACACATGGTGATGGTAGACTGGTGTGTCTTTGCATGCTGTTTTATCAAGGCAAACAGTGTGGCAGTGGTTGCAGGGTAATTGTTGTGAGGGAGGATGTCACTGTAGGGTGTTTATTGGTGAGTTGTCATGAGGGTAACAGGTCAGGCAATATATGTGCTGAGACTCATGGTGATGTGAGCAATGGCAAGTTTTTCCTTGATTTTTTGCATATGTCTTTCCTGCCACGTGGCATCCCTAATCGTAGCTGTGGATGCTAGTTTGGTGTGTTTGCGTGTTTTATACGTATTGGATTATGTGCACATTGGACTTTACGCCTGTTATCATGTGGCAGTTGGATCACAGGGTTTGTGTATGCCTTTTGCCGACGCAAGGTTGTGCGTTGAACTCCATGAATTTGGATTGGTTTGTGTTGAAATGGATGTGCGTTCTTTTTTGCATTAACCGTCGCTCAACACGCCCACATTTTCCCTTGTTCTTCCTCATTTTGCATGTTCCACCCATTTAGGTCCAGGCGTAGGCCCGGCCCACACTCTGCGAGGAATCTCTCACAAGGCACCCAACCGCTTGCAGACGTGACGAGCCTGAGAAAAGTCCCTGCAAGCCAAGGAGAACCCTGCAAAGTCGATTCCATGAATCGACGAACAGGGTTTTGCACGCAGAATAGCACACACAGTCCCGATTCTCCACGCAATAAATTCAGTTATCTGGCCCTAAGAGTTCTATGCAGATATTACTGAAGGGAAAGTAAGGCACATCGGACATTTGCATGTAAGGCACGCGGGCAAAACTATGGCAGCATCAAACTGTTTGAAGGGCCTGATTCTTGGAATTTCACTGCCAAGAAACACGCTGATTCACAGACCAGTGCAAAGTGTATTTTTGCTCTGCAAAGTGACTTTGCAATGCAAAAGTATTCTTTGCACAGTGCTAAATGGGCCTAATTCTTGGTGCAAAGAGTACTTTGCAGTCCAGAAATACACTTTGCACCACTCTGAATTAGGGTGTTTGTTTGGGAGTGCAAAATGACTTTGCAATGCAAAGTCACTTTTCACCGTGCTAATAATTCCATGAATCAGGCACTAAGTGGTGTATCTCCAAGTCATTATTCTTCCCGCTATCATTACTGCAGTCATCTGAAGGAGCAATTGTGCTGCTGGTCTGTACTTTTCAGTTAATTCTGATCTAGTACAGCACCTGAGAATGAACACACATGTCTTCCTGGAAGCCTCTTATTATTATTACATATATCTGATTGCTAAAGCCTGGGTGAAGGCAATTAGTCCACCAACATTAGTTTTGATCAAAACGCTTTACTTCAGGCACTTTCATTAACTGTGTTGACAGCAGTAATACATTATTCATTTTCCCTGCATTGCACTGCATGCGTTGTACACTACCAGAGTTTGTGATCTGGGCTAAAATCTGCTCCTGTCATTTCATGAAAATACAGATGCATTTAGTAGCGGAATGTAGGTCTGCCGATTGACAAAATGCTGGTACAATTGTGTTACACAATTATCTCATGCAAGGAAAAATGAACGGCTGTGAAATGTTATGCAACTCTATGTGAGAGACATTAGCATGGTACTTGTGGTGTTCTGATACATTCTTACTGGAAGAGATAACGTCTTCGTCACAGTAGGGTATTTTGTATTTGTATTTTATTTATTTCTATAGCGCACCAGGCCCAGGGGCAACCGGGCGCATCTCTTAGATACAACATGATGAAAGCACACAGGGCAGTACTTACAAGGTTTACAGGTATATTACAAAGTTTACAAGCAATATAATAACAATATTAAAGCCATGTGCTATGGTAACTATAAACAGATAATGCAGCTCAATTTAAACAAATGAAAAAAAAGTAGTAAACATTCTCCCTTCGTCAGCACTCATCCCCTCCCAAGAAAGGAACACAAAATGGAGTCCAAATAAGGGCTCTTAATTGGATGTCTGAGGCAAATACAGTGGGTCTGGGTGAGTGCAGGAGCTCTGCAGAAAGACAAATCATGACTATTGTACTCTAAGAAAAATTGGGCGAGGGACACACTGTATATGGTTCTGTGCATTCCTGACACCTAGATAGTCACCGCTCTTTTAGTGAGATAGAGCGCATCTCATAATGTTCTTAAAATCACTGACACTGACCCACAGAGGCTTTTTTTTCCACCTGATGATAATTCCTCTCCACACCCTCTGCTGCACAACTGAGCATTTGCTAATGGGGCGACACAGGCATTAAACAAAGGCACACATGCGCACTTGGAACTTGTTGCTGCTAGATAGTAGAAACATGGCAGCCAGAGAGAGCAGTTACAGATAAACGCTGTGCTCTCGCTTTCCCTTTCGTTTAGTACGGATGATGAGTGGGGCTCCGCCCCAATGCCCCCTTAATACACCAGCCACCACTCCATAGATCTATGTATGCACAAAGACTTGGGTCCATCTGCTCATTGTGAACTCGAACCAAGGTCAGGGAAGTCCCACCTTTTCTGGGTGTATACAAAGCTCAGGCACGTTCTCTGGCTCTTTATGAGGCCAGATTATGGGGACATTCACCCTTCCCCATCCTAGTGATAGAGTAAAACGTGGCTAAAGATTGTCTAACCTTTCCAGTTCATATGGAGCTTGGCATATGCCCACTATCTTATGGCGCACAACCTGGCCCATTATTGTTAATGGTGCTGTATTAACAGTTCAGAAGACCTGCTGGTATGAAGGAAGATTAGGTGTGCTATGTTGAAAAACGGAAATTGATTGCCGTGGCGAAGGCCAACACTCATAATTGATTAAATATGGGTAAACTCTGGAATACGATGTAATACCTACTGTAAAGGACCTTAAGTCTTTAAAGCGTGCCCATGAAGAACGATTGGAAAGCTATTTTGATGAGGGTCAACCCACAGGGAGGTCTTCAGTTGCGGATATCGCTTTAAATTCTGCTCAGTGTTGTGGAAGATTTTTTAAACTGGATTCCAAATGCTTTCGAAAACTAATTCTATGGAATATTGTGTTAGAATTTACAGCATTTGTGCTATAACAATTGCAGGTGGCATCCGGGTCTGTCTACATATTGCTTGATTTGTCAGCATGCAACAGAGACACTACCCCATTTTGTCCTCACATGTCTATTTTATAATTGTATTTGATCATAGTGGATCCTGATCCTCTGTTCATGTATCTACCGATGACAATATCAGTAATCCGGTAACAGACAACATGTGGGAACTTTGATGCGTGTTGGGTCATCTCATTGTGGCCTTCTTTTCAGGGACCTGGCAAAACAAAGGCATAGGTCATGGGTCATCTCCCACGTGATGACAAAGCCAGGAAAACAAAATAAAGCAGGATGGGGGTTAACTGAGCAGAAGGGATATGTGGCACAGGTGTAACCCGCAAAAAGAACATCTAGTTAAATGCATGTAATCTCATTCACATGAGTAAAGTAAAATGGCCTAATTTACAAAGCATGTTTCAATGCGATTTTCCAATTCAAAACACTTTTGTAACTCAGGCTCAGAGAATGATCATTTCATATTAGCAATAGGGAAAATGTTGCCCTGGTGTAAAAATGCATTGACAGTGCAGGTTTTTTGCACTAATTGTTGCCGTAGTGCTTATACCATGCACACTTGCCATAGTCCAAAGGGTTTCTAATATGGCTCCAATGTTTTTTGCACTAGGGCATACTTTGTCCTAGTTCTAATATTGTGCAACTTTGTACTTGCACCGGTGCAAAGTTTCTGTAATCTGGCCCCAGATTATCATAAAAGAAACATTGTGTACTGCTTATAATGCCCTGCAGTAGAGAAACTAATTTTGATGCACAGAATGCTCAACAATTAAAGTACCATCCACATTTCCAGTAATGTAGGTGTTTTGAATCTGAAGATACTCACATTTGATTATAGACTTTATTCCATCAGGAGAGTTTGCTTACAGAAATTCTTAGCTAATCTTAAATTTAAAATTTCAATTCGGGGTGCAAGTAAAGATATTTTTTTTAAAAAACGAGAACGTAAGTTTTTATTCACAGTAGGGGGGTCTACATGGCGCATGCAATGAGGAAATGACATGGCCATAGGCACATTTAATATAAATTTGATGCTTTCACATCTTCATTATTATTATTACTGTTGTTATTATTACTGTTATTATTATTACTGTTATTATTATTATTACTGTTGTTATTATTATTATTAGGGCCTTTAGCGAGTGCAGACCTAGCTTCGAGAAGCAATGGAGCGCTCATCACACAGCAGGAATACACAAGCTCAGAGTGCTTGTAAACAGCATTCATTCTAATTATAGATTATTAAAACACTGATAAAAAATTGCAAGTCTTCAAATATTGAATGGAAGCTTTGTTGCTCTTGGAAATCTTGCCATTTCTGGCTTTTACGAGATGTTAGTTACTTTTATCAACTACTGATATGATTGGTTATTTATAACGTGCTTAATACTGAGAGGTTTCTAAGCATGGACCTGGGAATCAAACCTGTGTTGCTCCGTGTAGTCTACTGTTTCCAACGCAAGCATGCTGCCCCTGAGCTATCCTCCCGTTACTGCAAACAAACATGCCTTCCTATGTCATAATGTTGTTACAAGGAATGTTTTAGTAGTATTGGATTTAAGGTTCAATTCATTGATTTGTTTCACTATAATTCCTCTGACATTGAATCCAACAACAATTTGAGAAAATACAATCAAAATATCAAAATAATAATACATTCAACATATTCACAAAATGAAAAATGCACCATTTTCAGGCATTGCTAATTTTGGTGTCAAACAGTATGTCTTGATATAGAGCAACAAAGAATATATGCATTAATCTCGGTCACACTGTTCTTATTCTGCTACTGATGACGCCCGTGTAGCCTCGCAAATGTAAACCTCTTGTCTGGTAATCAGTGGTGTCAAAGCATCTAAGTGTCCTGCCAGACTCCAGGTACATCTAGCTCAATTCTTACTGATAATGCTACTCCAGGGTTACTCAGTTGGCTAGCTGTTGGGGTACATGGAATACGGGGTATGATGAAATTAATTGAATTAAAGGCTTGACTTTTAAATCAGTCTTTTGGTACTGTCATTTTCGTTCCGAAGAAGGGGTGTTCCTATTATTCAATCATCTTATTTGCTTCTGTTTAATGCAACCTGCACTTCAAATAAGATCCCCATAGGTTATGAGGGTCAAACTCACCAGACTGGGCCGGCCATTTGATTTAAAGGACTTTCACCAGATTATAGATGGGTGATCTCCTTGAATAAAGCGACCCTCATTTGGTTGTTTTTCATGTGGCCGACACATTTGGAGTAACCATGATCAACCTCCCTTTTGTTTTCTGTTATGCATGGGCCCCTTAAGTCATCCTTCCCTGCCCACACATCCACCCTTACCCTCACCCCTAAAAACCCATGAGTATCTATAGTCGACTTGCTCAAAAGGAGTTGACCAAATGTACAACAACCCACTTGTTCGTTTTTTTATCACTGCACATTCTGGATGGGATGAGATGGTGAGACACTGATAATATTTGCAATTTGATATTGTTGCGCTGCACGTTCTGAAGCAGCCAAATAAAGTAAATGAATGAATACATGAATAAGAAAAAAAAGAAAACAAAATCAGTGAAAATAAAATGTAGACATGGTGGGACCAGGCCTGTAGGAAATAGTTCTACTGCCAGACAGCTCATTCAGATTTCTCTTACGCTTCTTCAATATTTTACCCGTCTGTCCTTTGAAGGAATGTGCATTCCTAATGCCCATTTTCTCTCCTACTGTCTGAGATCTTATTGCTGTCTCCTTAATTATCTTATTTTCCCCGTGCTGCGCCATGTTCTCTCCTGACAACATTATGAGTGGTGTCCGGTTAATGATACTCTGTTGACATGGACACGGTTAAGTAATGGCTTATTTTTTTCCTCTCGAGACATCACTTCAGTGTAAACACCTCTGTGTTGAAATGTCAAAGCTTTCTCATTTGAGAAAGAGGTTCCTTGTACTAAAAGTAGTCAACATCAATAAAGCAATTAGCCTGACCTTGTGAGAGTGAAAACACATTTCTTCTTAAGACCAATTCTGCAATAATCCAAATCAATGCTTTTGAAGGAAATGCTTAATACCTATTCCTGCTACAACTGACCATATCATCTTACATTCACTTCTCAAAACAAATTGGCTTTCCCCTTAAATGTCATGTCTGCAGTTGTGTCTGAAAATCAATGGACTTTCCATCCGATATCCCCCGAAATGTAACTCTGACATTGGCCTCCACAATACATGACTTAGATAATGTGCATACAGCATGTGCGTTGATTCAATACCCCCAACACAAGAGTAAAGTACCACAGATCAGAATATCTCGGTCTCGGGAGGATAGCTCAGTGGCAACGCGCTCACCTTGGATACAAGATGACGCAGAGCAACAGAGGTGCAATCCCAGGTCCATGCTTAGAATTCTCTGCATATATCTTATAATGTTATAAATAACCAATTATGAAATAAATATTACTTAAAACAAAGATCAAATAAACCATTCCATTGAGAGGGCCAGCCATACAGAGGACCAGAATTCTAGGCCCTTTTTTCTTCCGAAACAGAAGAAAATAGTAACATTTATTTTTTACAAAAACAGGGAGTAGAAATACATGCGGCAAAAAATAGAAAGCAACACCCACACAGCTCCGCGGATACATTGTAATCAGTGGTACCAGCAATGCACGTCACATAGGTTGTATCTGCAATATTGATGCCCGAAATATGAAGAGGAACATTAAAGTGTCGCTTTTAATTTGCAGACATGCCTCGTTTCAAAGTAGCATGATTTAAACAAAAAAAGAAAAACAGTTTTTAGATTTGCCATTGGGAAGGGGAATTACCTCTTACTCCCTCAGAAAAAAGTCTGTTCCCAACTTGAAAATATAGGGGCTAAAATTCTCCCACATTAAAATATTATCGGAAGACCTGCAAAAGCACTACTATCTGGGTTGTCTGGGGTGTGCAGCAAAAAAACCCTGTGCCTCTGTATTTGCCCTGCAGAAGCAATTTGGTATCCCTCACAAAGTAGGCTGAGATTGGTTCTGTGTCCTTCACTAAATACCTAACTCTGCTGTAGATCATTACAATACGCAAAGATTCTAAATTTACTTATTTTTTGGGGTTAGAGAAGACAACACATGTTTACTCACACATATAACATATAAGGAACACCAACATAATCCCTGACACAGGTTACTCATTGTCTGAGGTAGTGTTCGGATTCTGGGGCTGCAAGGGAGAAAACATTTTTTCTGTATATATGTATGGATGTGTGTGTGCACACACAAGGTTTTGTGTGTTCGTTTTTCAGCATGTAAATGAAGTGCACGTCTTGCCACAGTGATGTGGTATTTACGAGCGAGCCCCATCACCACTCCTAGGGCTCCATTTTGGGAGACCTGTAGCCTATTGCGAACAGCTTTGTCAATACCGATTAATAAACTGGAACAATAATCAATTTTCATACCTATAATCACTCTTGCGATAGTTTCCGCATTGTCCTGAGAAATAAGAGGTCTTAAATGATCCAGCAGCTTTATATAGTAGGCGCAGGATGACACCAAATTACTTATATGCGGTTTCATGGTGAGGTGCTTATCGAATATTAACCCCAATGTTTTAACTTTCATAAGAAGAAGAATTTTTGCAGCTCTTAAATAGAAACTTTCATAAGTGGAACCTATTTTCTGTAGCATGTAGGGAAAACTAACCACCAGCAGCTCTGTTTTTTATTTGTTCAGAGCCAGCTTGTTAAGGATCATCCATGTCTCAATCAAGGCATAGGTCTTGTTTATCGCTGCTTCATCCAGATCGTTATTACAAGACAAAGGACTAACGCATTGCGCATCGTCGGCATAGTTTGTAAATGTCATGCCCTTGTGAGCTAACATGGTGAATAGGGGGACAGTAAATATGTTGTACAAACAGGGCAAAGTACATGCTCCTTGTAGTACCCCCAAACCAATGTCGATGGCAGCATCCTTGAAAAAGACCCTACTTCTGGGTTACCGAGAAATGAAGTGATCCAATGGGCTGCTAAGTGTGAACATTTAGCAACCTCCTTCAACCTGGTGGACATGATGGAATGGTCCACCAGGTTGAAAGCTGCCGACAGATCAAGGAGCATCAACAAAGAAGCTTCATTCTTGTCCATATGAGCTAATAACTTGAATTTTAGCTCTAGAAGAGCCGTCTCTGCACCATTTGCTGAGCTTAAGTGCAGTTTTCGGGTTGGTGCCAAATTCCTATGTGCTGTTGTGCTGGGCTATGTGTTGTTATTCTGTTGTTGTATAGTGGTGAAGTGCGTGCGGATTGGTGTGTACAGAGCAGATTGTGTGAGTTTCTGTATGAGGAGTGTATGGAGAAAGGTGAGGTTATAAGATCGGGTTAAAGGATTTATTATATATATATATATATATATATATATACATTTTTTCTTTTTTTTAAAAAAAATGATATGTTGTCGATTTCGTACCTCTTTGCGTTGCTGTTCAGAAATGCTACTTTTCACTGTTGGTGCCTTGCCATCTAATTTATTTGTTCATACGTTACCCTTCAAAATCAGATTGTAAACTGTGTGGATTTGTTCCCAATTTGTCATACAAAGTGTGTTTTAAAATGCACAATTTTAACCAATAATTGTAATCATTATCTTTTGGTTTAGAACACCCTCCCCAAACCTGGCCTGGTTGAGTCACTGTCCTTTGCTATGCTCCTGTGTATTCAACCAAAATGATCACACCACTTCAATTTAAAATAAAATCAGGATACCACTAAAAACTGATATAATTAGCAGTTGTGGTTATTCCACTCTGTTATATAGAAATGTTTCTGTTTGAATGTAAAAACGAAAGTTTATAAAATAGTTGGGAATATGGGATTGGTATAGATGTTGCTGCATCACAAGAAGCACTTGGGCCTCATTATAAGTTTGCTGGTCCGGTATAAACGGTCCCGGTTAGGTTGCCGGTACTGTTGTCACCAGACCAGTAAACTACGAGTTCTGCTTGCGGGTGTCTTCCCGCCCTCCAGGTCTGAGCAGGGCATGTCGGATGCACCGGCAGCATTCTGAGTGGTGCTGGTGCATCCAACCTCCCCATTCCCATTGTGCCCTATGGGGCTCAATGGGAATGGGGAGCATTTCATTCCGGCGCCCGCGAAGGGGCAATTACCGGGTCCGGCAGGGCTGTAATGACATTGCCCATCCATGGGCGCTGGAAAAATTCACAAGTTTGGCAGCAGCCTGCCCATTTCACCGGCAAGGCTACCGCCAAACTTGTAATGATACACAAAATATGCTGTGTCATTGGATTTCATGAGAATCTTACCTGCCCTGGACCACCCCCTCGCACTACCCAGTGACTGTCATTGTATGAGTGAGTAAACCGGCAAGTGAAGGGAACATGAATAGTGGTTTGGAAGTGAAAACCTGCCGGTTGCAAAATGCCACACAGATTTCCTCTGCTTCATCAACTATGTTTTTCCAAGGAACTGCTGTCTAGGAGGTGCTGCGCATGACCTTTATCAATGGAGTGTAGTTAGTCATCTTTGCAGATAAAAAAAAAAAATCCTGAAATTGTCTTCATTGGCAGTTTCAATAATTGCTTGACAACTATTATTCAGTACACCTGGGTGCATTGTGCTTGCAACAGTGGCTCAAAACATTGCAATGAAATACACTTGGTCCTTTGCCAGATTTCAACGTCTATATCTAGAGTGAGAGAGCTGAGTGCTATTCGGTGGCCACCCGTTGCTTCTTAGTTTCAAACAACATATTGCCAAGAGATCCCAGCCCTCATTGTCTGCTGAGCGTAGTGCACCATGACACTAGCTCAAGTAAAAAGCCTTGCCTTCCACTTCAACATGGCCCCATTTATCAATGGAATGGCTGGCCATTTATTCGTCTATGGCTGGCTGATTCAATCAGCCTGTTGGCAGGAGGTAGTCAACCGCATTACCCAGCCATATTGAGGAACAACGGGTTGTTTCAGAAAGGACATTTGCAAGAAAATGCTTGCTCCTCAGCCCTTTATGAAGTGCTGATCCCTACTCAGAGGACCTCTGCTTCCTCAGATCATGAATGCATAATCGAATGTTACTGCCTAGCCTGCTGTTTTACCGTGGCCCCATCAGGCATCCCCGTTCTAGATGCCTCAACTAGTTAAGGGGTTATCTTGCCTTTCTTGATTTTTGAAACTCCTTTCACATATTAAGCACCTAGGCAAGCCCCAGGAGCATGTTCGGGCTCTGTGGTAAGGAGGCATGGAGCCTAGCCATGGAATAACATTATGAGGTATGCATTCCTTGACCAAATGTCAGCGTGATGAAGTTATTAATAGGTGCCACGGCACAACGCAAAGACGAGGGATGGGGTTCCCGCACTAGGAACTGGTAAAGATATAAGCACCCTGCAAGAGTGACTTGTCCTCTTTGTCCCTGGCACGCCTGCAGTTCCTGGCTGTTGGGAATCTTGTCTCCACCCACCCGAACGCCCGGTTAGATTCTGTTTCCCCACATTTTTTACAGCTATTTGGGCATATTTTGCTAAAGCCTTGCAATGGCCAAACATGTAGCCAATCAGAGACTTGTAAGAATTTACAGCTGAGGTGGAGCGAGTAGAATGTAGTCTTTGTTGTGTTGCTGGATATCCCACAAAAGCTTTCTGATTCTTTCATAACAACATGTTATGGCCATTTTTTTAAATGAATACAATTGATTGATTTATTGATTTATAGAGCCCTTTACACCAAGGCGCTGTACAGTGGAACAACATAATACATAACAACAACAATGTAACAGAGGAAGCAAAATTACATCATGAATCATTCGATAAAACAGTGAAAAGAGCAATTAACTGAAGGGGAGGGGGAATAGGGAAGTGGGAGTAGGTGGGTGGGGGAGGGGTGGTGAAGAGTTGGAAGAGGGAATTGAAGGGAGAGAGAGGAGGAGAGGGGAGAGAGAAAATCAAGGGGAAGAATGAGGGGGGAGGGGAAGCAGAGAGGGCAGAGGGGGAGGTTTCAAGGAGGGGAATGGAGGAGGAGGGATTTAAGGGAAGTGCGGAATGAGGGGAAGGTCGTGGTGGAGTGGATTGTGAGAGGGAGTGAGTTCCAGTATAGGGGTGCAAGGAGTTGGAAGGAGCGGTAACGGGAGGAAGCACAGGGGGATGGAGGTACAGTGAGAAGGAAGTGGTCAGCGGAACGACGGGAACAGGAGGGGGAGTAGAAGGAGAGAAGGGAGGAGAGATAAGGAGGAGCAAGACCATGGAGGAATTTGAAGACAAGGCAGAGAAAGTAAAATTTTAGCTGTGAGTGAAATGGTAGCCAGCCAAGGTAAGAGAGCGAAGTAGAGATGGAGTCACGGAGGTGAGGAGACAAAGGGTACGAACCGCAGAGTGTTAGATGGATTTAAGGGGGCCAAGATGAGATGCTTGTAGTCCAAAGAGAAGAGAGGAGCAATAGAAGAGGCGAGAAAAGATGAGAGGAGAAGATTAGGAGTTTGGTAGCGTGGAAAGTGAGGGAGGGCCGGATTTTGCGAATATTGTAAAGGTGGTATCGGCAAGTGCGAGAGGTGAGTGAAATGTGCTGGGAGAAGGAGAGAGAGGAGTCAAAGAGAACGCCTAAGTTACAGGCTTGGGGAGAGATAGGAAGATTGGAAGGAGGAAAGTGAATGAAAGGGGGAGGAGAGGAAGGGGGAAGAGAGTTGGAGGGAAAGAAAAGGACTTCGGTTTTATCGGTGTTAAGAGAGAGAAAGCGGGAGAACATCCAGTTCTTAATGGTAGTAAGGCAGGAAGAGAGTTTTAGGTGAAGGTCAGTTGAGAAGGAGGAGAAAGAGAGAAAGAGTTGAGTGTCGTCGGCATAGAAATGGTGGGAGATGCCAAAATGAGGAGATAACAGGGGCAAAGAGGGAGGTGTAAAGAGAGAAGAGGAAAGGACCAAGTACAGAACCTTGGGGAACACTGTATTCAAGAGGAAAGGAAGGAGAGGTCCGGCCACCCCATGATACAGCAAAGGAACGGAAAGAGAGATAAGAGGATGGCCAATTAAATTAGTTGATGCCAGGAGACACTTCCTTACTTATCTGTTCATTTGTGGTGGGTGGACAGAGGTGGTTGAAGTGAGTTGGCAAGCTAAAATGATGCAAGATAACACATCAGAAGGAATTAACCTTTGGTGTCAAGGTGGGATATGGTACAAAGCATTGGAGGCATTTTATATGACCCAAAATGTTCAAGAAGAACTACGTCAAATTGATCAGCTCACAGCTTATCTATACTTGCAGTTAGTGGAAGAGCATGTGCAGAAGAGGGAGGCTTATGCATGGAGTCAGACTGAGATTCTAAACGAGTCACAGAAAGAAAGAAGATCAAGCACAGTAGAACCATATTTTCGTGTTGAAACAAGAAAGTCTTGTGGCATAACTCAAAGGTGAGTGAAAAACACAGCAGCAAGAGTATGCAGAGCGGGAAACACAGGTGTATGCACTGCAAGATGCACATAAAGTGTGTGTGGAAAAAGTGAACACACTGCAACATAATGTCAATGAACAGACTAGTTATAATATAGGGCTGTTGTTAGGTGACCTTATAACTTATCAAATAAAGGAGTTGAAAAACGAAAACAGTGGGCCTCATTACGGGCATTCCGGTCCGGTAACAACGGTGCTGGTAAGCCTACCGGCACCATGGTTACTGGAACGGCACACTTTGAGTCTGCCAGTGGATGCCATCCCACCCCTCAGGCTTGACCTGGCGGATGGGATGGCACCCGCCTGCAGACTTTCCGGGAAGCACTGGCACCCTTATTAATGGTGCTTCCCTCATCCCCATTCCCATTGACTCCTGTTGGACTCAAATGGGAATGGGCATTTACATTTTTCCGGTGCCTGACTTCCAGGAACACCAGGGTAATAAATCCCCCAATGTTTCTGTGGAGCCAGGCACCAGAAAAAATCCCAACTCCGCCTGCAGCCGGCCAGTTTTACTGCCACGGCTACCGCCGGAGGTGCCATGAGGCCCAGTCAGTTAATTATTAAAGGGGTTGATTCCCAAAAGGATTTCAATCAGATATATCCACAGGTACATATTTTAAAACAACAGAGAGTTCAACTGGTGAATTAAAAAGGCCTCTTGAACCAGGAAAATAGTGTCCTTGTACAGAAGGTGAAAATGGATATAGAAAAGAATCAGTCAGGTTCTCAGGAACTGACTTGAAATAGGCAGGAACAGGTGGAAATTATGGAGCATGTGAGGGAAGCAGAAGCTGACTTGTTACAGGCAGCGCAGTGTAGAAACACGCAAGAGAAGGAGAATGGTATTTTGAAAGCATACTGCTTTGAATATGCGTGCACAATGCAGGCCACACAAAACGAAAATGAGTCAAGTCCCAATTCCATCCCAATTGTTCTGTCCAGCTTCCTCAGCATAGGTCTTTAAGTGAAGGGGGGGTCTGAAATCCAAAATCATCTGAAATTTTTTGTCTGACTTTCCCCAACCTAGACCAAAGGGGGGGGGGTCAGAAAAAAACAACTGCTAAATTACCCTGTATTAATTTAAAGAAAAGGGTGTGGTTGAAACCATAAGTGCCATATGCATTGTACCAATCTGTAAACCAAACTGTGAGCCCTGTTAGGGGAGCAGGGAAATCAAATTACACTGAATTGCATACCTCATTGTTTTAGTCATATGAGGTTCTTCTACAAAACTAAGTTTTGCCCAAAAGCAGACATAGAAACAAACGTTTCAAAGGGAAGTTGCCATATGTCTGTTCCAGACTCTTAAGCCAGTCCTTAAAGAGGGGATGGAGTTCGGAGGAGAGCGAAGGGTAACTGTTCAATTCTGGGTGTGAGAATTCTTGCAGGGAGCTTCCTTAAATTGCAAACTTGATGGTGTCATCAGTGATACATAAAATGGATGCACTATGAGGAAATGGGAGGGCTCCTAAAATTACCATTGTGGAAGGAGCTGCTAAAACTTACCATCTAATAACAAACATTTTGGATTTATTTGTGTAACAAGAAGTTTCATTGTGCTCCACAAAGAAGGTGGTGTGTGTAGTTTAGTGTGATTTCTATTTCCCATTATTAAGATAAATACAAATATATTTCCTGTACACAGGCCTGGTTCTTGGCTCATTGGTAGCTCAGGGAGAGGGACCCAAGGGGCAAGATATAAGTCTGAGATCGGGCTGAGTAAAAGAACTGACAGTAACTGTTTATTGCATGACACTTAGCTTGGGGAGGGAAGGAACTCCCTGTGTTGTGAGTGGCCTCTCAATAAACCATTACACAACAAAGACATGAACGAAAGGAGGGCAGGATCGAGGTGCAAGGTTCCCGCTGAGTCAAATCTGGTCACTGTTCTCCTACAATGTACATAAAGTCCTTAGCTGTCCCTCTGGTCATTTACAAGTGTGGCACCCTTTACAGATCCTGGAGAAACTAGGGCAGAAGTGGTGAAGCGAGGGGGAGAGCCATGATGTCACTTAGATCTCCTTTTAAACAAGCACAGTGTACATTCTGACCAAATAACACACAATGAGCCTCATTCCGTGTTTGAGGGTGGCAAAGACGTGGCAGTTATGGATTTGCCACCACTTTTACCACTCTGCCAAATCCCGAGATTGCCCATGAAGTGGAGGATTTACTTCCATTGTCATGTTGGAGATACATCATCCACTTTACGACCTAATAATCTGCACAATTGGAGGAATTACTGTCAGGGGAATCACCAACAGTTATAATTCCGCTGAAATCCCCATGGAATCTTATTGACTTAAAAAATAGACCGCCTAACACCACTTGTAATCTTGTGCTAAATCCACAGAAACATGTGGCAGTACCAGTAATTCCAATTGGTGGTAGTTTGGTGGAATTACTTCTGAACTACCACCACAATCATAAGGAGGGCCAGTGTCCTTGAACTTAGCTGTGAATTTTCTTCTTCTCATTCATTAGGACAAATAGGTTCAACATCCCCCATCCCCAAGGTTCCCCTTTCTGCCCCTTACTCATTTCCTCTGTTGTTATCATCCATTTTGGTGCTTCACGCACATTGTCCCCATATCCAGGTAAAAACCACTGATACTATTTTAAACGTGTCAATTCCTTTCACACATGTTGATTAACTCGTTCATGTGATTTTCTTGGTTCCTCTGGAGCCCCCCTCTGGCAAACACAGCTACACTTTCTGCATTCCATGTTTTCCCATCTAAGGGGATTACACATGTTTTTCTACTCTACTCAAACAAAAGGAGGACCTTATTTCAACGCTGTTTCTTTGCCTTTATTTGGCAGCGCCATCTTTGCTAAGTCATCTGGCTGCACTGATAAGGCACGTTCTTTGTGTTCTTTATCATATTTATGCTTCCTGGATTTTTATTTTCTCTCATCTAGAACAATATTGCTTGGATATCCGTATGGCTGGGGCCTTATAGTTTGGGTAACCATGATAGGCTTAACATAGTGCAGACTCATTGACACCTAATCTTTTAGAGTAGACTGTCTCTCATCATTGAGTTTTTAGTAGGTCAGTGAGCATTCATGGCTGCTAATCAATGCTTTGCTCTCTATCCCTAATGCAGGAGCTGGTTGTAGATGTTCGTTAATGAATCTGTTAACACTCTAAATGCTTTATTGTGGGAGGGCTACAAATCTGCGTGCCTCTGTGTGATGTTGCAATCTCTCAGCAATTTCATAATCTCATCATTCTCAATTGCACACCCTTGGCGATAATGAGTTCCTTTGGATACGTTCTTAACATTCCTTCTAGCATTCACAATGTGTACGTGATTGAGATCGATAAGACTACATGCACTTCCATATATATGGACAGAATTGGCGGAATTACTGCAGCAGTCCACCACGTTAATTCCGCCCAAAAAACCCCATTGAGTCCAATGGACTCAAATTAAATGGGGAATTACACTGCCACCACCACCACCGCTGGACCAAGTGGCGGTAACAGTAGTTTATTTGGGGCTGTGTTCCAGCAGATTTACCACTGGGAAACCACTCAACTCGTAATGAGGCTCTTTATCCCTTTTCCCTATCACCTTATACTGGTCAATAAAGATGACATCAATGTCAGACTCAGAATCGGTAATAAAGTCAGTAGTGTTCCCATCAATGTGCAGAATGCAATGGAGTTTCTTCTCTTCTATTTGACAGGGCCTTACAAGCCAAACACAAAGACAACAGCTTCAGACCCCTCACTGTTCGCATCACTGATTACTGAGGACTGCACTGTGGACACCTGTGTAGTGTATCTAATGTGGAAATCTCAGGCATAGGGATCCAACCAGTCACACTTCTAGCATACTTTGGCATGTGCTGGGTGTGATCTCTCATTGACCCTGCATGTTTCAGGTGGTCCAGGTAACACACGTACCTTTTTACACTTTTGTCATGCTTCTTTCCCCCCTGTTTCGGAACTTTCTTTCCAGGCCTCATGTGTTCCTTCTCATGCAAAAACGAGTTCATCTGAAAAGGTTGGAGTTCTTCCCTTGTCCTTCCTTCTTGCACCACTTTCCTCCACCAATTGGGACCTGACCATAGATTCCTAAGGCGAGGGGTCCCTTGTCGACAGAAGCTTTTCCTGCATTTTATGGCCCAGGTTTGACACAACTAACATACCTTTTATCTTGTCAGTTTGAACTGTAAAGAGGTGACTGCAAGTTCTGGCAAACTCAACAGAGTATCATCCATTGATTTATGTATTTCTGTTTTGTTATGTAGAGTTTACGCATATGGGTGGCTATTTCTGATTTGCTCTTAAAATTCACGCTCAATCTCTGCTGAGTTTCTTCAAAGATTCATGTCCTCTCCTTCTCCTTGGGAGCGTACCAGGCATTTCAAGGCTTTCTCTGTACTATCATATCCATTTCTTGCTAAAAATCAAAGTTTTCTTCATTTTCATAATTCCATTAAGCTCCTCAGTGAGCATATCCACCTTAACCAATTAGCTGTTGATGATTAAATATATTGGGATCATTTATCAAAAAATCCTCCTGATGATCCACCAAGAGGGTGGTGAAACACGTGCAGAGGAAGTCTCATATATTAAGGCTGTTTATGGAATACAACAACCGATACATGAAAATGATTTAAACTGAGGAGGTGATTAGAGTCTGGCTAAAGAAACCTAAATTTGAAGATGTTCAAATTCATTTAGCAAAATATTAGAATAAAAACATCACTTTTTGGAAATTGAAAAATTGTCAATCCTACATTTTTTTGTGTCCAATTGGTGCGTGTGCCATCTCAATAACTACCCAAACTCTTTCCTAATTCTAGTTACTTTTAGGTAGACACGAAAGCTGTAGTTAAGGGACTTGGCAATACAATTATCCAGAGAATATCGCCCTGACAAAAATGTGTATGTCTACACACTTTTTAGACTATGTGCTAAACCTATTCATCAATTGATTGCATGGCATAGATATCCTACCCAGGACAG